>NC_135392.1:16022500-16167500 GCF_051989625.1 Stigmatopora argus | reverse complement strand
CCTTTTCTCAAAAATCAAAACACTTGGTTCTTCTTTTAATAGGAGTTTGAAATGGACTGCATGGAGTGCAGTGCCGTCAACGGCGACAACGTGATTCAGTCTTTGGAAGCAGTTGCCAGGTAATTGAACTTCTGAGTTTGTAGGTGACAATTAAGAAATAATTGTCAGTGTTTGTGCGTCACTTAACTTGCTGTTGTTGCCAGATTATTGACTCAGAAAGATGACAGAAGAGAGGAAACGTTGGTGTTGCATAAAGAAACCCCAAAGAAGAAATCAGGATGTTGCTAAACCGGGGACAAAGAAGTGTTTTGATTAGAATTAGTTCAATTTTTAATTCATGAATAGGTTGATTAGGTATGGGTGCATAGTACGGGATACCGGTCCAAGAGTTTCAGTATCTTTCTACAAAACCACACAAACCAATAATTTAGAAATCCAAGTCTGCTTTTATAATGTATCTAATTGATAGTTTAAAAAAAAGCAGGGGTATCCAAACATTTTTCTCAGTGGGCCGCTTTCATAAAACATTTCAAGGATGCAAAGGCCAACTTGAAAATCACAACCATGATAGCTCTTTGTCTGATTAGATTATTTATAAAAAAAACAATCTTATTCTGATTAAATAAAACACAATCTGAAAAATCCACAGAACAAAAGCTTCTTGTTGCATTTCTTGGGCATTGTTCTCACTTTGGACATCGTGTTCTTTGCAGGTATGGTGAACATGACAACAATGCGATGTCATCACACCCAAGTGTTTGTAACAGGCAATTGTTAACACTGTCTGTCACCACTCCAAATTCTTATCTTGAGGCTATCAAGTCCTGTTCACATATTTTATTAACACAGCCAAGTGTCAATTTCTGATTCACAGATAGCTCAAGTGGCTAAAGCTTCATGTTCCTTAACTTCTCTGTCAACATGCTTTTGTTGAATTCTGTTTGCAATCGCAGTCCTAAATGGAAGGGACAGTTTGTTTTCCTTAGCGATGCGGTTTTGCTGCACTGCGCGCATGATCTCGGCAGGTGTCCACTGGCTCCGGGTAAGCGCATCCTGCAGTGTGAAAGTACCGTCTCTCGTGCGTCGAACTCCCTTACAGAGAGCCGTGCTTCGTAGTTCGAGGCCTATCTCGTGTATCACTTTGCGCAGGTATTTCTGCGTTTCATTCAAGCACTGCACTTCTGGGAAGACATTGAACAAACACCGATGAGTAGTACCGATAAATTGGTGCGTCAGTGGCGATTTTAATTGATGGTTTACCCAGAGTGAAGTCGGGTGGATCGAAGCGGATGCACTTCAAACCCTTTAAAATTGGTGGAGACTTCCCCTCTGGGCCCAGTAAGCCTTGCACAGCCATCTCATAGGCTTCCTGTGACTGCATGTCTACATTGGCATACCTGTGGAGGATGAACAATCGCATCAATTAATCAGTTGTATTAGATATTGTTAGAAAGAGGGGGAAAATGACTTACAATGATAAAGCCTTTTGATTTGCTCCCTGAAGCATTGCCAAAACTCTCTCCAACTTATCTTGCGTAATATGATCTGTTGTGCAAACAAGTGAGGTGAATTTAGACTTTCAAACAACATCAAGCGAACATTTGTTGCCAACCGTTCCAGTTCAAGTTGATTCGATGCATGTCAACAATGACACGAGTTTAATTACTACCACAAGTACTGTGAAAACGTGCTTGCAGTAACAACAAATATATGGTACACTTCATCCCTTAATTGTGTTTTAATAAATACCGTATTTTCACGACTATATGGCGCACTGCATTTAAAGGCGCAGTGTCAGTAACGAGTGCTATTTCTGTATTTGACACACACAGGACGCACCGCATCTAAAGGCGCAGCCAGGCATGGCAAAACATACACCAGCTTAGGTGTATCTCGTCCATGTTCGTTATGTGGTTAGGCTGTATACGTTTGTCGGTAATCTTCTTGGTGGAGTAGGTGTGGAAAATGGCTAGCTTTTCAATGTAGTCCGCTGGAAGTTGCTGTGCCACGGTTGTCCTCGCTCTAATGGGTACATGGTGCCGTTTCATAAAGCGAAAGCACCAGGACGGACCTCCTTGAAAATGTTAAATTTTCAATTCTTCCGCTAGCGATTTTGCCCTCAGTCGAATGGTGACTGTGGAGACGTTTCTCCCAGCTGCTCTTAGACCATGAATCCACCGCTCCAGTGGATCTTCCAAGCCGGGCCACCGGTACCCGGACCTTTCGTCGGCGGACACTTCGTCCCCGGACGTTTTTCGTCCAACGGACGCTTCGTCGCCAGACAGTTCGTCGCCGGACAGTTCGTCGAACAGACATTTCGTCGATGGACAATTCGCTCGCTCTCAAAATTATAATCATGAGAGAGAGATTTTACTGTTGAAAGCGATCAACCAGGTAATCTCTCACTCTCAGAATTATTATCATGAGAGAGTTTGTCATTGCATTGACAATGTCAGAGCATTAATATTTAAATATCTAATATAAAAATTATCAATAAGTTGCAAATTATTGGCGTGTGTGTACCTGTTTTTCAATTTGTGTTCCTGGGTGACAGAACAAAACGTCCTGTTCTCGTGTGTGTATAGACAAACTTGCCTCGCCCGTGCCCATCCCACATGTTATACTATTATTGTACATGTCCCAACACCTCTGTTAAAGTGGTTGGATCAAAACTTCCACATAAGTCTCTGATACATTGAATTATATTATTTTTTTGCACGGCAACGCGCTCGTAACATGAGATAAACAAATTTAAATGAACTTGGATTACGATGCAGACACACTCAAAAATAAATTCAATCTAACCTTACATTAAACTTAATTCTAATTTTGTTTTAAAATTTGATACCTTTCTTCTCCTGGGTTGCTCCACCTCCACCCTGACTTTCAGATGCAACCTATCAAGGGTTGTTTGCTTTAGTATTCCCTTCAAAATATTCAGAAAATGATGCACACAAATGTCCTCACAATAGGATAAGGCATGACCACTTGCCAATGAGAAGTAGTCTCGTATTAGCGATCGCTCCGCCAACGGGAGCTAACAGGCTAACGGGATGAAAAAACACTGAAAAAATGCAACGCTCCGCCCAGTGCTCGTAGAGACATTACACGGGGGAGTTGCGGGGAGAGAGACCGTGCCCATGATGTTCTTATGAGCAGCCTATTGCGTCCGCTGTCTGCTCGTCTATCAAAATTTGTCTTGTATCTCAAGATAAATATTTGCTCAAAATTTTACTCGTATCTCAAATTGCTCATATGTCGGGGCACTCATATGTCGAGGTACCACTGTATATCGACATACTAGCTTGGTCCCGGAAAACATTAACCTCGTATCTCAACGTATTACTGTACTAGACTTGCATGAATACGGTAGGAACAACTAAAAATGAGCTTTGCTGGGTCAATATTCCAAAGTACTACATGTAACAATCTTTCCATACCATAAGTGGATTGTTCCACGATGCGTCCCCTGTGCGAGAAATCATGTGTGGCAGTACCGAACTCGCCCTCCAATGTATAGACCTGAAAGAGTGGGTACCAGTCAAAACATTTTTGAATGATTATTAGCAGAAAAAAAATCGCAAAGAAGTGAATTTGTGATAATCGAGGCAAGACTGTATTTTGCTTGGAACTAGGTGAAATTACCCTTGTGACTTTTGTGTGGTAGAGGTCATTCAGGGCCTTGTTTCCATTCCCAACACCAATAACTAAAGAGAGATATGAGGTTAAGATGAAACAAAGGATATATACATGTGTGTGTGTGTGTGTGTGTGTGTGTGTATGTATATGTGTGTGTATGTGTGTGTATGTGTGTGTATGTGTGTGTATGTGTGTGTATGTGTGTGTATGTGTGTGTATGTGTGTGTATGTGTGTGTATGTGTGTGTGTGTGTGTGTGTGTGTGTATGTGTGTGTGTGTGTATGTGTGTGTATGTGTGTGTGTGTATGTGTGTGTGTGTATGTGTGTGTGTGTGTGTATGTGTGTGTGTGTGTGTGTGTGTATGTGTGTGTATGTGTGTGTATGTGCGTGTATGTGCGTGTGTGTGCGTGTGCGTGTGCGTGTGCGTGTGCGTGCGCGTGCGCGTGCGCGTGCGCGTACGCGCACGCGCACGCGCACGCGCACGCGCGCGTACGCGTACGCGTACGCGTACGTGTACGTGTACATGTATATGTATATGTATACACATATATATATACCAGTGGCGGTCCGTGAATTTCCTAGCGACGCCTTCAGCTGTCGGAATCAATCCAACCCTCAAAAACTATTTTACGGCAATAAAACCTCTACTGCAGCTACAGCTGCGACACATAAAAATCATCAATAATAACCTCATACAATTGAATTATTTAGGAATATAGCCATATTTTACTCACCAAAATCCATCCTCCTTTTCATGTGTCATTTCCCTTAAATAGAAGCAACCGTGTGTACTCAAGGGTTTCCAAAAACGACAAGGTAAGGTGTGGCCACTTCATGGTATAGTGGTTCTGTTACTTGCCTTCCATGTGGGCAGACAGGGTTCAAATCCCAGTTGGTAATCATTTTTCCCTTAAATAAAAACAACCGTGTGTAGTCAATACTTTCCAAAAGTCAAGTTTAGTGTGGCCACTTCATGGTGCAGAGGTTTGTTCACCTGACTACCATGCAGGCAGTTGTGGTTCGAATCCCAGTAGGGAATTATTTTTCCCTTAAAAAAAAAAAAACCTTGAGTAGTCAAGACTTTCCAATAATGACAAAGAAAAGTGCAGCAACTTCATGGTGTAGAGCAGGGGTGGCCAACCCGCGGCTCTAGAGCCGCATGCGGCTCTTTGGCTGATTTCATGCGGCTCTTTAAGCGATATTCTGGCGTAAGGCGTAAGTGTAAACCATGGTCAAACACACCGTAACAACCCCATTCAAGAGATTAATTTACCCGACCGCTAGATTCACGAGATCCACCAACTTCAGCAAATACCGCACTATCGCCACATACGGCGCTGTACGGAGCCACTGTCCGACCGCAAACGCCACTATTAGCCACAAATAATGCTCATAATGATGTTTGGGTCAACGTACGTCTGCGAGTCTGTGTTTTCCACCCTGAAACATGTGAAATCAAAGCATCGATCTGTTTTGACTGACACTCATGTGAAAGAGTTGCTTCGAGTGGCAACAACGGAATACAAGCCAGATTTGAGGAGGATTGTTCAGGACAAGGAATGCCAGAAGTCCCACTAAGCAGCATAGTAAGAGAAAAATGTCATTGAAAATTGTTATATTTTTGTTTGTGGACTTGCTTTAACTGAGAGTTTATGTGTGTGTGTGACAGTGCACACAATGTTAACTGTTGAAAAAAATAACTGTCATTATCTTGCTGTGGGTCATTTTCAATAAATCTGGCTGAGCAGAGGTCTGTGTGTGCCCATGTATGATGTGGCTCTTTGCAGTAACACAGTAAAAAAAGTGGCTCTTAGTCTCTGACTGGTTGGCCACCCCTGGTGTAGAGGTTTGTTCACCTGACTGCCGTATGGGCAGGCAGGGTTCGAATCTCGGTGGACGATGAACCATTTTGCCATTAAAAAACACTAAGTCATTCAGTCTTTCCTTAAATAAAAGCACGAAATGACCATGTATAGGCGGGAAGCCTCGTGGTGTAGTGGGTGAGTCACCTGCCTGCCATGTGGGAGGCGAGGGTTCACGTCCCGGTGTTGCCAGTCAACGACTGTATGGTGTCGGCAGTCGGCCGCAGGCCGACTGTCGAACACCACCAGGAACCCCCCGCCCCCAACTGTCTTCCGGTCAGCCGAAGGCTGACCGGAAATAAATTGTTTTGCTGAAAAAAAATGACTAAGTCTTTATTTTAATGAAAAAAGGGTTACCCATTTACTGAACTACATAGTGTAGTGATCAGTCAAACGAGAGCAGGATTCGAACCCCAGTTGCCCACATGGCAGTCAGGTGAACAAACCTCCACACCACAAATTGGGCACACTTTACTTTGTCATTATTGGAAGGTCTTGACTACACATATATAGAAACAACTAATGGAAAATGTTTCCCAACCGGGACTCGAACCCCAGTTGCCTACATGGCAGTTGGGAGAACAAAACTCTACGCCACAAATTGGCCACACCTTACTTTGTCATTATTGGAAGGTCTTGACTACGAATATATAGAAACAATAAAGGGAAAAAGTTTCCCAACCGGGATTTGAACCCCACCTGCCCACATGGCAGTCAGGTGAGTAAACCACTACACTACGAATTGGCCTCATTTTACTTTGTCATTATTGGAAGTTCTTGACTACAAATATATAGAAACAACTAAGGGAAAATGTTTCCCCGATCAGGATTCGAACCCTAGATGCCCACCTGGAAGTCAGGTGAACAAACCTCTACGCCATGAAGTGGCAATTTGTCATTTTTGGAAAGTCTTGACTACACACGGTTGTTTTTATTTAAGGGAAAAATGATTACCAACTGGCATATGAACCCTGTCTGCCCACATGGCAGGATGGTGAGTGAACCTCTACACCATGAAGTAGACATACTTAACTTTGTCATTATTGGAAAGTCTTGACTACAAATATATACGCCTCTGAGAAGGCAATGACGTATCCCTACGCCTGCGATAAAGTCTTGCTGTCACAAAATCGAATTCTGATTGGTTAAAGCAACAGTCTTATTGACGCTTGTTTAATGCAGCAGAGCCTGCAGAACTGATTGTGAAGGCCTTGAGGCAGATTTCTGACCCTGGCAACAAATAATGGCTGAAATGTGATTGGTTAAATGCTTCAATATGAAAACACACATCTGGAAGCAGTGCAACCAGCGGTAAAGCAATGAAAGGAAGCTAACAGACAATTTGGAATTATTTCATAAGTATTGATGGACAAAATATAATATATGATTCAGATATATCTTAGGCCAGCAGAGAAGGCCTTGAAGGCCCTGACGGCACACCACTGATATATACAAAGGAAATCGGCTTTGTAGGTTTTTTTTCTTCCAAAATGTTCGTCATCCACCACTGCAGAAGCAGGTAAGAACCAGTAGTGACTTATAAAATGGATATATAAATATAAAATTACATTTCAAAGAAATCACAAAATTTGAATGCATGTTGTTGATCAATGTGTTTGTTTGAAATCTTAATGCAGTGTTAATAAATGTGTGTTCATGTTTGTGTGCTATCACCATGTTGCATCCCGGTTGCTTTCTCTTGTTCCCATGCGTTTTAACACGGGTTTGTATATATACTTGTTATTCATTTTGTGACATTAACAAATAAATTTATGATCATTTTCTCTCATTTTTGTGTGTTTCTCACATCTTTCTTACAAAATTGGGACATGTTGACCAACTTTAAAGGGTTTAGTTGGTAGATGGGTGGAATGAATGAGATAATTTACATATAAAATACACCTCTACTTAGGAATTTTACATACACATACATATATATATATATACACACACATGTATACATATATATGTATAAATATATATATATATATATGAATACATATATATGTATAAATATATATGTATATATATATACACATTTAGATAATTGCATACATAAAAATATATGAATTATCACAGTTATAGATGAAAATGAAATTGTATTATGAAAAATATTTTTTTAAATTACATTTTGGCTTTCTATCATGATTTACACACCTTTAAAGCTCAATCTCTCTTATTATTGTGGTATATATCTAAACAAATGTTTTCATTTACTCAGCCTACTTTTGGCTCACCCTGTATATCTTATAAATATATACCTAATAAAAATCATACCCATTACACCAGAGGAAAATGTATCTAAACGATGTCCAACTCCAACACGAATCTGCTGAAATTCTGGGCCAGTCACTGGAACAAAAAAATTATTTTACTTTTTGTAGTCCACACAAAAGTAATATAATAGTACATTAATGAACATTACTTCAGGCTCTCTTTGGTGGTGTTTGAAAGAACCCCTGAATCAAATGAAAAATAACATTTCTAATAATAAAATCAAGCGTAACCCTAAGATATATTTGAATGAAACTTGTACAGTAGCAATTGGGGTCAAATCGGGCTAACGGATTGATGTTTTAATCCATTCATACAGTATATATCAAATCATATGCACCTGCTGTGTAAACCCTGTATCTAACATATACCGTATTTTCCGCACTATAAGGCGCACCATAAAGACAATGAAATTTCTTGAATACGGGATGAATAAAGTTATCCAATCCAATCCAATTAATATTGGTTAATCATGGTAGGACATTCATTTTTGCGCATCTCCATCTCGTGTACACAAAATGTAATTGCAAAAAAATGACTGAAACAGTAAAAAAAAACATTTGAGACTAAACATTGGGGGGTATTACCGAGGTGCGTAATTTAGTTGAGGTAAATCCATCTCATTCATTGGATAGCATGAACAAGTGCTGATGAAAACCAATTGCAAGAGTGCTTTAAAACTAAGCACATGATAATAAACTGAGCAGGTGTACATTCTGACCCCTACCACCCCCTGCTGGTGTATTTCACGTCGGTACGGTATGACAGAAAACTTTAATCCATGTATATTACAGCTTTCTATGTCAGGCAATTTCATAAGTAGTAACAAATGTGAAATTGCATGGTAAATCCTTTGATGCCAAGAATTAATATGAAATGTTACAATTTAACAATATTTTATACATCTGTTTACTACATTAAATTGAGAATGTTAATTCCAACATACGATAAAATAATAATGACTCAAAAATGAAAATAGTAAAATGTAAAACCATTTTTGTTCAATACAATTTGAGAAACGAGTAAAATTTCGAGCAAATATTTATCTTGAGATACGAGACAAATTTTGATATACGAGCATACAGGGGACGTGAGAGGCTACTCATAAGAGCATCATGGCCACTGCCTTTCTGGTTGCAACTCCCTAGTGTAATGTCTCTATGAGCACTGGGCGGAGCGTTGCATATTTTCAGTGTTTTTTCCCCGTTAGTCAGTGCGAATGGCGGAGCGATCGCTAATATGAGAGGAGTATATACTACTTCTCGTTGGCAAGTGGTCATCCGTTATCCTATTGTGAGGACATTTGTGTGCATCATTTTGGGAATATTTTGAAGGGAAGACAAAAGCAAGCAACCCTCCATAGGTTGCATCTGAAAGTCAGGGTGGAGGCGGGGCAAATAGAGCCAACCCGGGAGAAGAAAGGTATAATTTTTTTAAAACAAAATTAGAATTAAGTTTAGTGTAAGGTTAGATTAAAGTTATTTTTGAGTGTGTCTGCATCGTAATCCAAGTTCATTTAAATGTTTGTTATGTTACGAGCGCGTTGCCGTGCAAAAAGTCTTTCAGCCCCCAACCCCCCTCTCTGTCCCTCTCTCTCTCCCCTCCGCGAAACCCGTCTAATTTTAGTTCTATTAAACCACTAGTTATTTGATACTTTGTTAATAGATGGCGAATTAGAACAAATAAAACATTTTTTTCCAATCCAATATCCGTTTTTTGGTGTTTTTTCAGAGGGTTGGAACGAATTAATTTGTTTTTAGTTCATTTCAATGGGAAACGTTCGTTTGAGTTACGAGAAAATCGACATACGAGCTCAGTCCCGCAACGAATTAAGATCGTATCTCCAGGCACCACTGTAATTATTTGTTGCTTTGTTAATAGATGGCGAATTA
Source organism: Stigmatopora argus (assembly GCF_051989625.1). Classification (NCBI taxonomy): domain Eukaryota; kingdom Metazoa; phylum Chordata; class Actinopteri; order Syngnathiformes; family Syngnathidae; genus Stigmatopora; species Stigmatopora argus. Next base: position 16,157,833 of record NC_135392.1, on the reverse strand, counting down.
GAACAAATAAAAATGTTTTTCCCAATCTAATATCCTGTTTTTGGTGTTTTTTCAGAGGGTTGGAACAAATTAGTTTTAAGTTCATTTCTATGGGAAACGTTCATTTGAGTTACGAGAAAATCGACATACGAGCTCAGTCCGGGAGCGCATTAAGCTCGTATCTCGAGGTACCAGTGTATTGGGACTACCCTAATTTAAATGATGAAAATGATAGAGATCCTCCTTATATTTTTAGGTTGTTTTCTGGTAGTACTTGGAGAACCTTGTATATTTTGAGGATGTACTTGGAGCAAGAAGTTTAAGAAGCACATACCCAGAGGATGGTTGGATAGGACCGGGACGTTAACAGCTGTTAGCCCCTTTTGCGTCAAGGTGTCACCGCCTGATGGTGGCAGAAAACGGATCTGCTCAGGTAGAGGGAGCGATGGCAACACATTCAAACCTGCAATGAGTTCATAGTTCGATATAATCCAATAATTATATGGATATACATTGTGTATAATAGGAAATGTTGACCTTCTCGGAGCTTGGTCTCGATGTTGTCCCTCACGTGCTTCCACGAGATACCAGCCGGTTTGTAGACACAAAACAAACCCTCTAACTTTTGGAACATGCGAATCGCAGGAGTTGCCATTGTTTTTCGTACATTAATGAGGTATAGGTAACTTTAAAAGGAATGAACCAGGACACGTCTCGAAATTATTCGGGCACAGAGTAGCACGTGAATAATACTTCGTTTACGGCACACCATACACGGAGGACGTTGGCTACTATCTTTCAGCGCCCTCTGCCGTATAGGATGTCACATTTCATGTAAATATTTTTTTCCTTGCCCAGCGAAATCTCGCGATACCGGACTTTGGTAATGTCACATTTCAGGAGGATTTTATAGCGAGCTGTGAAGTACGCTTTTTACAATATTTACAGCAAGTGCAAAGGAGGTGGTCGTACTAACGTAAGATGTTTTAATGTACATGCATTTTTTACACTGTTTGTGCGGTTAGATGTTTGTGACCTTGTCTGGATTTGTGTGGTACGTTAAAAACATCACATTTTAAACACTCGAGCAGCGTTTCTCGTTTTCCAGGAAATAAATATCCGTGTTAGTGTTGAAATGTATTGCAAGAGTTCAAGCTTCATATCATCTTTCACAGATTCGCGAAATTTAAATTTTTTTTTTAGGAAATATATATCCGGGTTGGAGTTGAAACTTATTGCAACAGCCCAAGCTTCATAATCCGGTTCGTAGATTCATAAAATGTATATTTTTTTAGATGAAATAATAATAATAATCGGTGACGTTTTTGTGTTGGTCTTTTTATGGAGCCTTTCCTCCTGAGATTCAGTTTTGTAATAAACCTTTAAACCAGAAGGTGGCAGTGTAACTCAGTAACACTTATAATAAATATCAAGACTACAGTGGACGGCTCTTCATAAATTGGACTTTTTTATATAAACGTAGTAGTATATGTATTTTTTGACAGTCGCTCCCCACATGAAGTGTTGAATATTTTTTTTTACATAAAAAAAAATCCAAATACTACTAGCATTGTGTTTTTGAACGATTATGGTATTTTAATAATTGTAAATACGATAATAAAAAAATGATACTATGTTAATCAAACGAAAATAATTTGAAATTAATAAAAGCAGAAATACAGACTGCTGTCAGCCAAGTAACAAAATTTGAATTATTATTATTTTGTTCCTTCAGTACAGTCAAAATGGATGGCAATTTGGATGAAACTTCTTATAAGAAACCCAGACAGTCGCAGAAGATTATCGTTTCGCATTCGACGAAATATCCCATGTTGAAGCCATATCCAAAAGGACTTACATTTGCACATTGCACAACTTCCAAGTGCGTCTTATGGACCAGCTGAAAAACTAATGTCACGTGTCAAAGTGGCGGCCCGGGGGCCAAATCTGGCCCACCGCATCATTTTGTGTGGCCCGGGAAAGTAAATCATGAGTGCCGACTTTCTGTTTTGGGATCAAATTAAAATGAAGAGTATAGATGTATAATAAATTTCCTGATTTTCCCCCTTTTGAATTAATAATTGTAATTTTTAATCAATTTTTTCTGTGTTTTTAATTCAAAAATCATTTTGTAAAATCTAAAAATATATTTAAAAAACCAAAATAAACATTGTTTTAGATCTATAAAAAAACTGAATATTCAGGGCTTTTAATCCAGTTCTTTTAATCCATTTATAAAAAAAATCTAAATATTATATCTAAAATGGTCCGGCCCACATGACGTTAACGTGGCCCACATGACGTTAACGTGGCCCGCGAACCAACCCGAGTCTGACACCCCTGACTTATGTTAATGTTGTGGAAATTTGAATTTGCCAATAAATAATCAACAAATTATACTTTGTTCACGTTTTATTCTTATTTTCATTATGCTGTACTTTTTCAATAGTTTGTAAAACACAATTTCAATTCATGTAAAAACATGATAACAGTTTGTCCTTTTTTATTTATTTTTTCTCATTTAATATCGATTTTGCGTGAATTGCATTGACTCCGGAAAAAAATAGCATCTCTGCAACACCTTTAGATATTCCAAAAGATCGTGTCCCCTAAGGATCGGAGTTAAGAATGGTTCTTGGTGTTCCCACACTCGAGTTTAATTTAATTGCTACTAGATAACCGACACATTCAGACTGGAATAGTTGAGTTTCCCACTTTGCCGAGTTTCATGATTCAGCAGTCTTTTAGCACCATTCTCTGCCCATTAGTCAGTGTCTAGACTCAAGAATTCTCTAACAAACAAAGTAGTCCCTCATCCTTCATTTTCATATTTGTCATTTTAAGACAGTGTGCCATGGCAGAAAATGTCATTGCCATCCCAGGCTACTTTTCAATTTTTTTTAACGACGATACGGTTTCTAAAACTTAAAAATGACTTGTGTCCCACCATTACAGGTGCGATGCGTGCCCCTCTGCGTTGGGTGCTGTGGGATGTGAAAGACACCCTGCTGAGGGTACGTTCCTCAGTGGCTGAGCAGTATTGCGACGAGGCCAGACGAATGGGCTTGAACCTCGAACCTGCCGAGGTGGACGTCGCTTTCCGTCAAGCGTATCGACATCATTCCAGACAATTCCCCAACTACGGAATTTCTCAGGGACTGGACGGACACTCGTGGTGGACAGAGGTGGTGAAAGCCACCTTCTCGCAATGCCGAGTGCGGGACCCTGTCCTGCTCAATGAAATCGCTCGTAACCTTTATCAGAATTTTAGCAATGCTAATAATTGGGAGGTAAATGTTTTGGATTTCCTTTCCTTTTTTTATGTAAATTTTTAGATTGAAATAATCGCATCATTGTCTACAGCAGGGGTGTCAGACTCGGGTTGGTTCGCGGGCCGCTTTAACGTCAACTTGATTTCACGTGGGCCGGACCATTTTAGATATAATATTTAGATTTTTTAAATATAAATTGATTAAAAGAACTGGATTAAAACCCCTGAATATTCAGTTTTTTATAGATATAAAACAATGTTTATTTTATTTTAGCTTTTTTTTATATATTTTTAGATTTTACAAAATGAATTTTGAACTAAAAACACAGAAAAAAAGGATTTAAAAATTACAATTATTGATTTAAAAGGGGAAAAAATCAGGAAATTTAATATACATCTATACTCTTCATTTTAATTTGATCCTAAAACAGAAAGTCGGTACTCATGATTTACTCAGATTTGGCCCCCGGGCCGCCACTTTGACACATGTGGTCTACAGTAATCCCTCGATTATCGCGACTTCACTTATCGCAAATTCACTACTTTGTGATTTTTTTCTGCTATTAATTATTATTATTTATTGATTATTATCAGCACTGAAGTATTTTATTTTTTATTTTATTTTTTTAATAGTGGTGACCCTACTTCACGATTTTTTTATTATCGCGGCCATTTCTGGTCTACATTAACCGCGAAATTCGAGGGATTACTGTATATAATTTTTGAGGCATCAAGTAGATAATGAGTTGAAGATGACACCTACCGTATTTTTCGGACTATAAATTGCACTAGGCAAAAATCTACAATGAAAGGGGAAAAAACAACTCATGCTGGAATGTAAGTGGCATTTTTGAAAGGCAGTTTCTTTTAATTTATCATTCACCAACAAAAAATACTTGATGTTAAAGTAATAGTGAAATAGGGAGCAACAAAATAGGCACCTGTTACTGTAACATTGATTTTTTTGGATTGCTATAGCCTAAAAAACACAAATAACAAGCTGCTGGCGTCAGAGTGGAAAAAAAGACATACAAGTCGTTATTAAGTGTATGTCACAGGTCCAGCCAAACTACAAAAAAGTGTGACTTATAGTCCAGAAAATACTGCTAACCACTGAGTTTAGATTGTCATCAACAAGTTGCAAAAGGAGAAAATCTCATTTCATTTTCTGAACCGCTCTATCCCCACTAGGGTCACGGGTGGTGCTGGAGCCTATCCCAGCTGATTTCAGGCCAGAGGCGGGGGACACCCTGAATTGGTGGCCAGCCAATCGCAGGGCACAAGGAGACAAACAACCATTCACTCTCACACTCATACAAAAGAGAAATTTAGAGTGTCCAATCAGCCTACCATGCATGTCTTTGGAATGTGGGAGGAAACTGGAGTACCCGGAGAAAACCCACACAGGCCCGGGAGAACATGTAAACTCCACACAGGTGGACCGACCTGGATTTGAACCCAGGTCTCCCACACTGTGAGGCCGACGCGCTAACCACTCAGACGCCGAGCCGTCCTATAAAGTAGAAAATGTGAATGTGAAATACTTCTTACAATTAGTGCATATTGAATATGTTTTTTTGTTTTTTTTTTTTAAGTTATTTCCAGATTCAAAGTCCGCTTTGGAAAGCTGCTCCTCACTAGGACTGAAAATGGGAGTGGTTTCCAACTTTGACAACCGCCTAGAAGCCATCTTACGCGGTTGTGGGCTGCTTTCTCACTTCAACTTTCTGCTAACATCAGAAGCAGCGGGTGTAAAGAAACCCCAAGTGGCCATCTTTGAGGAGGCGTGCCGAAAGTGCGGCGTGCTCTCCACCAGCATCGTCCATGTCGGGGACCATTACACAAACGATTACCTGGCGTCGCGCTCGGCCGGAATCCATGGCTTCCTTTTAGATCGAACAAATGACTCTAACCATCATGATGTTCCTAAAGAGCACCTGCTCTCGTCATTAGATGATCTCCCAGTACGACTTCAGCGGTACATGAAAAAATGCTCCTGATTAATTTTGAGGATTAAAAAAAAAATTGTAAAAGTGATCGGACCCAGTTATTTTTACTTTTTGATGTGATTTCCCATATTTCCATCTATCTTACACTATACAATATTTTGGACTTTGTGTAGCTTTGTTGAACCAAAGTAGAAACATCATATATTCTTTTGTTTTTTCAGTGTTTTAAGTTACTTCTGTAGCAACCGTGAGTCTTTCATCTAAAAATAAGTAGTACCAATAATTTTCAGTTCATGCCGCTTCTTGGGATGTAAATGACACATTTTATGACAATAGAGTATCAATTCTTTGGAACGCATATGTATATTTGGACACATTTGCTAATATGAATTTGACATGATTTGATTCAATTCAAGGGACATTGATCGAGTTATACAATATGTACACATTTAGCTATGCTTTACTACTACGTATTTAGTTATTCCATTTTATCCAAAGCTATAACAAAAAAAGCAATTTGGATGTTTTATTCCATTTTATCCAAAGCTATAACAAAAAAAGCAATTTGGATGTTTTATTCCATTTTATCCAAAGCTATAACAAAAAAAGCAATTTGGATGTTTTTGACAATTTCCTTTTTTCAGACATTTGAACAACACTGTTCTTTTCCTTCTCGAATTTTGAAATAACGACAATTTTAATCCACGTTTTTACATTTTGATCGATTTATGGATTAATTTATACAGTTTGGCTGATCAGGTTGGTTAACTCCTCCAACGTCCATTTTGGCGTTTCTTCCATACAGTATTTGATGTGACAAATGGAAATTTACAGCCCAAAATTTATCCCAAAACCTGTGACAATTTCAAATTGAAATTGAGGCAACATGGCCATCTACATTAATTAATTGCTGCTAGTGACGACCTATGTTGTCAATGTTAATAAATGAGTTATTTACTATGTAGAGGAGTTCAGGTATACCTGAAAACCTGGAATTTATTGCCTGTAAAAAGGGAAATTATTTTTTGTGCACACGGAGTTGAATCAAACCTAAAAATAAAGGGAACTATAACCTGTTTAACAAAAAGGTTTATAACTAAAACTCTTTCACAGCAACTGAGTCCTTGGATTTAACCTAGTTAGGAGCAGGTTTCACTCACTAAATTTTACACATTTTATTTTCTCATCCAGTACGCAGGTAACTACTGCAGAAGAAACCCACTACACAATGCTACAAATACCATATTTTCCACACTATTAAGGCAAACCTATCTTAAAAGTGGATTAGATTAGAACTTTATTTCATCCCGTATTCGGGAAATTTCTTGGTGGCAGTAGCAAGACAGACACAAGACACACAAGACATTGTAGACCTAGGTAAGAAACTGGAGCCACACACAGGAAGTCCACAAGGTGGGGATCTTCTGCAGACTGAGGTTACCATATGTAGTTTCATATGTAAGGCGCACCAGATTATAAAATAGAGTAGTAGTAAATCATGTTATACATCAACTAGATGGAACTGCTAAAATAAATGTCATACAATGATTAACCAATATTGATCCATATACAAGGCACATCAGATTATAAGGCCCACTGCCAGCTTTTGAAAAATTGAAGTCTTAGTTGCGTCTTATAGTACAGTAAATACATTTTAAAAAATCTAGGTTAGCCCTGAAAAACAGTTTCAATGAAAATATTATGTAAAGTGCTCGCACAAAAGTAATCAGATTTTTTTTAACTTTCTTAGTTAACACGGTATGCCAGTAAGTAAATGTTATGTACCTAATCACCCCAAAAAAAATGTGGAATGAAGGAAAATGTCCAAATGTAGATATTTATATTGTTAGTCAAAAAATTAAAAGTTCTAGCTTTAAATACATACTTCCACAAACCTTATCACTGTAGGTGTCCCTGACCATTTTCACTCAAATCGTGTTATACATCAACTAGATGGAGCTGTGCTAAAAGAAATTTCATACAATGATTAACCAACATTGATCCATATACAAGGCACATCGGATTATAAGGCGCACTGCATGCTTTTGAAAAAATTGAAGTCTTAGTTGTGTCTTAAAGTTCAGTAAAAAAAAAAAAAATCTAGGTTAGCAATGAAAAACAGTTTGAATGAAAATATTTTGCTCGCACAAAAGTAAGTCTTAGTTGTGTCTTATAGTTCAGTAAATACATTTTTTTAAAATCTAGGTTAGTAATGAAAAACAGTTTGAATGAAAATATATTCTATGCAAGGTGGTCGCATGAAAGTCATCAGAAGATAAAATTAATTTGTGTAATGAAGGAAAATGTGTCCAAATGTAGATATATTTATAGAGTTGTTAGTCAAAAAAATTGAATTTCTAGCTTTAAATACATTCTTCCACAAACCTTATCACAGTAGGTGTTCCTGACCATTTTCACTCAAACGGTATTCCTTTTGTCAACAATCCTCGTAGATGAAGGTACAGCATTAATATACACAGAATTAAGTATGTATCAAATGATAAGTTTTCTTTTTGAGTGTTAGCCTGCTGATTTAATTCTTGGTCAATGATTTACATGCAAAACTTAGTCCGTCCTTAAGCAACTTCACAATTGTGACCTTAGATGGTGATCGATAATTCCTTCTAGGACTTCCCCGTTTCCACTTCTTTGAATTTATATTTGTGCTGGATTTTAAGTCATTTCCCATCATCCTTTATGGTTGTCATATGAGCACATAAAAAGTTCTCCTTTAATCGGTGTGAGAAAAAAAAATGCAGCCATCTGTTGCCATAAATCATGAATCGTGCCTCATTGAAGATGGCTTTTTTTTTAAAATTGGGCTGCACAGACTTAACTCCTGACAAAACTACATTGTACCTATAACAGTAACTGAAATCAGTTATCGTCAAACCGAGATTGCCAAGGTTTTTTTAAATCGCAAAGTACTAGTTCGACCCCAAGTTCACTATGTATTTATTAAAACTTTGTTGTGACGTTAGCTATTCAGAGATTGAAACAGGACAGCGAAACTCTTGATGTCGTACACACACACACTTTAGCCAAACGTGTTTGTACGACTTAGCAGTGAGAGCAAGGCACAGTTTCTTAGCCCTAATAGCTTTGAAAATACTCTTATTTAAACCATCTGGTCCAAGGCAGATAGCGCGAGTGTTGCGCTAGGAGGATCACACGGAACCCAAAGAGGAACTGCAGGGAAAAGATCAGAATGGCTGTGCGATTGAAAGCAGAGCTTCTTAGGGGGAAATCGGGATTGACTTGGGTCCAAGATCAGATTTAAGGAGGTCAAGACAGAAGTGTTAGGGTTGAACGCAGAAACCACTGATGCACGACTACAGAAATGTGATGACCGGACTGGGCTTCACCTTTTTTTTGTTTTTTTTCTACCACTTGATATTTGGACGTTAAGGGATATTGTAGCTCTCCAGGCGAGCTACTTAATTCAAAGCTGGTTTAGAAGCTCAGCCAGACGGCTCTAAAAGGCTCTGAAGAAATCCAATTGTGCAATACTAATGGGATTTTAAAGGGGATGCTGGCATCAGTGCAAAAAGAAGAGGTACGATTTGCAATGAGCGGACATATCAGAGCAACTGAAAATGATTCAAAACATTTCTAATTCAACTAGTACATCTGGTAAAGCAGGGAGGACTTTTACTCCAGATCCTTTCATTAGTAATTATTAGTTAATAATCAATCAAATAAGCCTAAGAAACCAGATACATAATTACTAGCCTATTTTATTAAGTAAAAATCTAGGTGAAAAGAAAAAAGGCATTCAGATATTTGCCAGTTTAATTGATAATTTGAAAACAAGTGAAGGTAACAAAGGAAAATGGGACACCACTGATGCGACAAACCAAATAATAATAATCAATTTTCCCTCTTTTATATTGGAAATGCACCAAAATCTAAAACATTGAATGTATATACATTTGCACAATTTCACACAATGGCGTCCACAATTGAAGACTTACAAAAGCATTCTGCAAACATCAGACACTGTAAACAGAAATAAATGTGTTAACCCTTCACTCTCCTTTGGCATCTGTAATACCAAAACATTCATTTCACGAAAGAAGCTGCCACATCCTAATTGTTTTTTTTCCGCGCTATTTTCAGTTTGACGGTTATCATTTTGTAATCCTTTCGCCTGTTTTGGAGGTTCCTTTATTTATTTATATATATATGTTTTGCTGTTTTTAAAACAAACAAATTAGAGTTGAGGCCAAAACACATCACTCAAGTAGAGAATTCAAATAAATAGGTGCACCGAAACAAGAAAAGCTGTGGATCCAAAGTGCAGACTAGGAAATAGGAGCAATTTTGCAGAAAAGTGCCAGTGAATTAAAAGCTACCATAAAATGACAACCACCCATGTGTTGTGGGAGGAATGTGTTTTGGCTTTTGTATTCTCTTTTCAATTTAAAATCTAATATGAAAGAACACATTCCAGTTTAGCCCAAGAATCACAAATAAAACGGACACAATTTGACCCCGGTGTGATTTTTCCCCCCAGATGAATCACTTTAAAGAAACGCATTCCACATCTGAGCTTCATCCATTCAGTCCATCAATTCCCAATTTGTCCAGTGAAATGTGTTTTTCTTTTCAAATAAAAGACACTAAAAATGTAGTTTAAAGTGTTAGCATCATTTGTGCTCGTAGTTCTGAAAAGTGCGCAAAGTTAATAAAAGACATAAATAGGAATTTAGATCAATGAATTTGGATGGTCCTGGAGTCCCTAAGGCCTCCCTCTTTTTTGCCAAAATCCACACAGGTTGATTCATGTCCCCGTTGAAGAATTCTTGTGAAGTAACTAAACATGGTTTGGCATCTGCTTTGTCTTCTGGACTCCAAAGAATTCCATGCTTATTTCCACGCTGGGCTAGAGGGAATTTCCATATTGCCGCCTCGCAAAAAGTCTGAAGTCAATAGGAAGTGATCCAAAGGAACATCCAACTTATTTTGTGTTCTGCCTCAGTCGCACTGAAGACACGACTTCTTTGTTTTTACGTTTTAGGAGGCATACTTAAGACCTGACAGTTGAAGGAAGCACCAGGTTGAAGATCCACATTGGTATCCTATCCTATCACACCACTGGAGGAAAACACAGAGGTCCCATTCATTGAATAATACAATCTTGGTTGGTGCAACGTAACCACGGTAACTAAGTGTGAAAATCATCATTCATTGGAAATCATTTAAATTGTGTGTGTCATGTGTTCACAACAAACCTGTTGCAATGGCCACTAAAACACTAACCACATACCGTATGTTCTGTACTACAAGTCTCAGTTTTTATTAGTTTGGCACAAAAGGTCACGAAATTTATTCTCAATCATTTTGTTATGGAGGAAACCGACTACAGTAATTCTTCTATTATCGGGGTTAATGTAGACCAAGCATGGCCACGATAAACGAAAATCCCCTATTTAAAAATAAATAATTTATCTATATATTTTTTTCACTTTAGTCCCGAGTACTAGTAGCAAGCGTAGCACATGGGGAGTGGCTTCTGCTTGCGAGTTTCAGTGTGGATTTTCACATTTTTATGAACTTACCCCAAAAAATGTAATTTAAAAAAAAATTCTCCCAGAAAAAAATCTGCGATGTGGTGAAGCCGCGATATTCGAGGGATGACTGTAACCGACTTTTCCATCCTCTGTGGACAGACTGGAATAAAATTTGGTAGCTATATCCTAGAGATACAAATGCATTGATCCTCTGAGCCTTGGTCTCAAAAACTCACTTTAATTTTCGTGGCGAGGACACTAACTAAATTTGCCAACATTCCAACATTCGGATGGATCAAAAAAGAAATTTGGTAGGTACAATATATTTCAGGGATACTATACTCTTCGATCTACAGAACCGCCTTTTTTTTCCTCCATAGAGCTGATTAATTACATTATTTACGGACTTAAAATAGCTAATCCCCATTATTCATGGATGGATAACCATGGAATTTGGTATGTATATACAGTTGTGGTCAAAAGTTTACATACACTTGTGAAGAACATAATGTCATGGCTCTCTTGAGTTTCCAGTTATTGCTACAACTCTAATTTTTCTCTGATAGTGATTGGAACAGATACTTCTTTGTCACAAAAACATTCATGAAGTTTGGTTCTTTTATGACTTTATTATGGGTTAACAGAAAAAGTGATCAAATCTGCTGGGTCAAAAATATACATACAGCAACACGAATTAGCAATTTTGGTGACTTAGAAAGTTGTCACTGAAATGGGCTTCATAGCATGGCCTCTTAACTTCTTGTGAGTGATTATGAGTGACTACAGCTGGTGACTTCTGAGGCCATTTAAATAGGGCTCATTGGATTCAAATGGCCACAAATGCTACAATGGGAAAGTCAAAGGAGCTCAGCATGGATCTAAAAAAAGCGAATCCTTGACTTGAACAAGTCAGGAAAGTCACGTGGAGCCATTTCAAAGCATTCTGCAGGTCCCAAGAGCAACAGTGCAAACAACTGTTTGTAAGTATAAAGTGCATGACACTGTTTTGTCACTGCCACAATCAGGAAGAAAACGCAAGCTATCACCTGTTGCTGAGAGAAAATTGGTTAGGAGGGTGAAGATTCAACCGAGAATCACCAAAAAGCAGATCTGCCAAGAATTAGAAGCTGCTGGAACACAGGTGTCAGTGTCCACAGTCAAGCGTGTTTGAATCTCCATGGACCGAGAGGCTGCCGTGCAAGAAGGAAGCCCTTGCTCCACCAAAAGCGGCACCTTAAGGCTCGACTGAAGTTTGCTGCTGATCACATAGACAAAGATAAGACCTTCTGGAGGAAAGTTCTGTGGTCAGACGAAACAAAAATCGGGGCTGTTTGGCCACAATGCCCAGCAATATGATTGGAGGAGAAAAGGTGAGGCCTTTAACCCCAAGTACACCATGCCTACCGTTAAGCACGGTGGTGGTAGTATTATGCTGTGGGGCTGTTTTGCTACCAATGGAACTGGTGCTTTACAGAGAGTAAATGGGATAATGAAGAAGGAGAATTACCTTCAAATTCTTCAAGATAACCTAAAGTCATCAGCCCGAAGATTGGGTCTTGGGCGCAGTTGGGTGTTCCAACAGGACAATGACCCCCAAAACACATCAAAAGTGGTCATGGAATGGCTAAATCAGGCTAGAATTAAGGTTTTCAAATGGCCTTCCCAAAGTCGTGACTTAAACCCCATTGAGAACTTGTGGACAATGCTGAAGAAACAAGTCCATGTCAGAAAGCCATCAAATTTAACTGAACTGCACCAATTCTGTCAAGAGGAGTGGTCAAAGATTCAACCAGAAGCTTGTCAGAAGCTTGTGGATGGCTACCAAAAGCACCCAATTGAAGTGAAAATGGCCAAGGGACATGTTAGCAAATATTAGCACTGCTGTATGTATATTTTTGACCCAGCAGATATGATCACTTTTTTCTGTTCACCCATAATAAAGTCATAAAAGAACCAAACTACATGAATGTTTTTTGTGACAAAGAAGTATCTGTTCCAATCACTCTAGAGAAAAATCGGTAGAAATAACAGGAAACTCAAGAGTGCCATGACATCATGTTCTTCACAAGTGTATGTAAACTTTTGACCACAACTGTACATATATACATATCGATCATCAGAGCCCTATCTATAATTTTTTTGTATTGGGGCAGATGAATTGCACGAATTGCATTACTGCATACTTATTGTTGCCGGTTTTGTGGGCAATTCATCACCTGTCAGAGAAAGGGCAGCTGTGCATGGCTTTGTCCAACAGACATCTATGCTTTTACCTTCATTACAGGAGGATAGAGTTGCACTTCCTTCTTTGTCCATTCTCTGAACTCCTGATTGTTCACTGTGTTCGTACAAGGAAACTGGCAGATCTATTTTTTTTTTTAAATCAACCTTCTCTCATTTTCTTGATTGTCTCCAAGTCCTTTTGACTGCATTTCATTCATTTACGATCAATTAAGTCTTCACACTACATCAATCTTTGTTTCTCTGATCATTGAGAAAGTCCCACTTCCCCATGACTCATTTTCACCTATGTTCCTACTTTGCCTTCTTCTGTACTTTTAGAACCTAGTGGAATCTCTATTCCTCAATTATTGGAAATGTCCAGTTTTTTGAAGAAACAATACTTTAGTTTAAATGTATGAACCATTATGTGAAAATCTCATTTGCGCTTCAAATGTTGAATATCGCATTCCCCTATTTTGCACTATTTTTGACCTCAGCATATTTTAAAGACAAAATTGATAATACACCAAGACAATCATTCATTGTCTTGTGCTATATTTTGTAACTCACCAATGTCTGACTTTCAGAGCAAGGGTTAAAATTGGCCAGCTGATCAAACAATTATGTTTATACAATCAGAAGGGTTATCTCAATATTTTCTGAGGGGTAAAACATGACTAAAATTAATTTTGCAAGATAGAATCACCCTCTAATAACTTGTCGTCATAGTTTGATTGGGCTTGAAACATAAACTTCAGTGTGACTTATACCGTTGGTAGCAGTAATAGACGTGAGGAGGGCCCAGAGCTGATAGAAATATCAGAAGTAATACTGAAAATGGAGCCGTTATAAGATTTGGAAGTAATTTTGAATGAGATTGACTATTTGGTCAACAAGTCACGTTGTCCTGTTTAGAACAAAGTTATGTTTTATATGCTAGGTTGACAGATTGCGCCTGTTTTGGTTTTCTCACGAAGAATATAAAACCTGTTCTTGGGTTCTGATAAAATAAATTAGATTTGTATGTTTTTCTCTACTTCATTGTGCATTTTGGGTTAATGCAGGGCTTCTCGAATAGTGGGGCGGGCCTCCTTAGGGGGGGCACGGAGCGATGTAAGGGGGACGCAAAGCAATACCTGGGAGCTTTTGACTTAAGAAACACTTTTTGCTAGACTAGAATATTAAGTGTCATTGCACATTTACTTAGTGAATAGCGGTGGCATGTTTACTGTCAGAGCTTGTTCAAAGAGTTACTTGGAATTTTATATAAAATTACTATTTTTGGTTGGGGGGCGCAACAGAAAATCATCGCGAAAAACTCGGTTCATGCCACCTAAAATTTGAGATATGCGGTAATCTTACAGTTGGAGTTAATTTTGAGTCAGTGTTCTTTGAAATTATGTCAATGTACACATAGAGAAGAATGAATGAGGTACCGCTTTCAGAAGGATAGCATGGTGCTCTGTGCTTCTGTGTGCAAATAGGTTTTTCTTGGATGAAGTGATGATGGCGTCTTCTCTTTCGGCATTCGTGCCTCCACCAGCAACTGGAAGGAGGAGCAATGAAAATGAACACAAAGTCATTACATCTTGTGAGTGGGTGTTTTTTTATGTTGCTTACTTTAGCAATGCGCAGACCACTATGATAACGACGCATCCAATCACACACAAAACCAGCACGGTGGCAACGGTTTGCTGACGGTTTTTGGTGGCCACAACAGCCAGCAGGTCGGCATGTTCACATCTCATCCCAACAAAGCCAGGATGACATCTGCAAGATCAAGGATAGGATGGAATGATTTCCTTTAACTTCACATGAAATTCAGCATCTCATAAAATTCATTTTAAGAATATTTTCAGCTCAGCTAATTAAATACTTCATACTTGGGGGTCAAAAGCTTTCTCTCATACTCATCACAAACTCCCACAATATTATTGTATAACCCAATACTCAAGAATTATTTTCATTTCTGCATAAACTGAAATGTTGTCTGATCATCATCATTAGAATACATTTGAATTGTCCGCTTCAACAGATAACTGCCAAATTATGCCGTCGTGTTTTAAAATCAAATTGTTTGCTAAAAAATTTTCTCCCTGACCGGTTAAAGTGGGTTCTTTTAAGAATATAAAAACCTAAAAGTGTGTGAGGTATTAGTTGAAGCACATCTTTCATCAAAAAGAAACAAAAACTAATTATGATCCAATAGAAGAGTAAAAATGTGCCAACATATAAACACAAATGTAAATTGCACAAAGCCTCAACCGTAGAAATATAATTTATTAAAAAAAATACTTTAAAAAAATCAAATAAAATATTTAAAATAACAATTCAGAGTTCAGGGCTCCGACTACTATAGCAGATGTTTTCGATGTCTTTTGCTTTTTATACACTTGGTATTAAATTGTATTGTGGATGACTGAATGCAAAATCAACAACGAGATCATTTTAAGAAATTTGCTGCATTAATAAAAGTTTTTATAGCCCGATTTGATACTGGATGCGTTGACACTTTACTGATGCTCCCCCACTTAAGACTGCCCCGAATGTGGAAATGACATAATAGTCTAGACAACTGACAATAGAATTGAAAAAACATTTAGAGAAAGGACTCCCATGCACTCCCCAAATAGATTTCACACATTGCCCATAGCAATAACTGATGACTTTAAAGCTGTACTAAAGTTGTTTTTCAATTATTGCCACTGTTTCATGTGAAAATAAGCGTATGCCCTGGTTGACACTTGTTATTCATGTACCTCTTTCATTTGATTGCAATTAATGTGGAAGTAATCACTGCAAACATCAATAGTGAAATTGGTGCAGCATAATATAACAGATTTTAATATTCAAGGCAACCTCGAAGGAAGAAGGGCAGAATTCCTAGTCAATGTTCCCTCTAAGCTGCGCGCGTGCGCAATTGCGCATTACTCTCATCTTCTCTGCGCAGCAGCAATCATATGGCGCGCAGTAAATAAAATCCCTTTTTTTTTAACCCTTTCCCCATGATGGCGCCGTTTAAGCGGCAGCCAGTGGCAGTAGCTCTGTCCACTCTTATGTTTTTCGTGTTTTACAGCATGTTTTACATGAAAAAATAGAGGGTACATTGACATGCACCTGCTTGTGGCAGGTGTGATACTGGTGTGCCCATAGCGAGCGATGATGTCGTGACCGGATGATTCGCCTAAAGACGTTTTGCCGACGGACGTTTGACAGACGGACAGGTCGCCGAATGAATGTTCGTTCAAACAGCGTTTAATGATTAAATACAAATACTAGTATTTGTATTTAATCATTAAACGCTGTTTTCAGCTGGATTTGACCGAATTTGAGAGCATTTTGAGCCGTTTGGCGAATGGACGTATATGGACGTTTTTTTGCCTCCATCGCGACATCATCGCGACATTTTACTGAGGAATTCACTTCCCTGGGCTCGGTTCTAATGTCCAAAGAGCTCCAGTATTTGGATTTAATCATTAAACGCTGTTTTCGGCTGGATTTGACCGAATTTGAGAGCATTGAGCCGTTTGGCGAATGGACGTATATAGACGTTTTTTTACCTCCATCGCGACATTTTACCGAGGAATTCACTTCCCTGGGCTCGGTTCTAATGTCCAAAGAGCTCGAGTATTTGTATTTAATCATTAAATGCTGTTTTAGGATGGATTTGATCCGATTGCTGTCATTTTACGGCTTGGTTCTGCTACATCTGCCCGCCCAAGAGTGCTTAATCCCGGGCTTCCATGCCCGCCCAAGAGTGCTTATTCCCGGGCTGCCATTGATGGTAGACTAATAAATTGAGAGTGATGAGCGGCAAAGGGAAATGAATCATTGATTTTTACTATAATTTGGACAACGCCAGCGGCGGGCCGGATTAAAAATCCTAATGGGCCGTATATGGCCCGCGGGCCGAGGTTGAAAAACTTGTACACACACGATCCGGGGGCGGGGCGAGCGCGCGAATCCCGTTTCGGCGAAACCTCCGTTCGGCGGAACGTCCATTCGGCGACCTGCCCGTCTGTCAAACGTCCGTTGGCGAAACGTCTTTAGGCGAATCATCCGAGTACCGATGATGTCCCTCACACTGGAACTCAGTGCGCTCAGGGAGGTTGTCTTTCTGCCCAGACCAACGAAAAATTAGAGGGAACATTGTTCCTAGTGGTGTCAAGGTCCAAAGAGGAGGGAATGAGAGAAAGAACCCTCCAAACACAGCCTGCAGCACAGCCAGCCCAGCAACCTATTCTTAAAATTAGAACCACTTTTCTACCAAAGTTCCATGGCTCCAAAAGAGATTTCCATCGGTGGAAAAGGACCTGGGAGAGCCTTCAGAAACAAGGTGAGCCAACTGGGACGGTTAAAAGGCAGAAAACTGCAGCTCCTTGAAAGCGTAGACGAGAAGATCTGCAGAGACCTGAGCTTGTCCACCTATCAGACCACAGAGGAAATACTCAGGATACTGGAAAATAGATTTGGAAACAAAACAACAATAGCCATGGAGATCATAAGAGACCTGGATAAAGTCCCCATTCTGACATCAGACCAACCCAGGAAAATGATTAACATATCCAAACGATTGAAAAGGCCCCCAACAACCACAGAGAACTCGGCGACACTGGAGCCATCAAAAATCCGCTCATAATTAGCTCAAGAGAGTAAATTACCAGATGCAACAATGAGACTGGTTAGCCTTCATGACCAACCCGGCTAACGGCGTCACCCTAGACAACCATTTCGACAACCTCCTAAGGTATTTGAAAGCCCAAGAGGGGATCTTGGAGAGGGTCGAACAACTTAAAGCATGGAAAAATTCATCTGAACCCAAGAAATATGCCTCAACGAGTCCACGAGTAAAGGGGGAAGCATCGTCTGTGGAGATGATGGGCACAAAGAAAAGCTTTTCTTCTGCAAAAAGTTCAAAGAACTGAAACCAAAAGATGAGTTGAGTGCCGGTGAAAGGCTGGGAGCCTGCAAAAAGTGCCTAGAGTTTCACAAAGAAGAAAGCGAATGCAAGGACACTTAATTATGCAGAAAACAGAACTGCAAGAGGGACCATCACTTATTCCTGTGTCGGAAAGGAGACACTAAAAATACCGGAGTAGACACGAGACCAAAACCAAACATGGGGAGGCACAAATTGACAGAAGAACAACAGCAATTTGTGACTAAACTGTCCCCCGACGTGGCAGAAGAATGCAAGAGAGTCTTTACCAATGTTTTGGCAAGTTCACTCCGCACCGACAAGTCGGCAGAAATGGAGCAGAGTGCATGGGAGGAACTCCCAGTGATACTTATGCGCCTCGAAGTTACAACCAATGCAGGCCAGAAGATTGGAACACTAATTAACTTGACGTTTGACACGGATTACATTACCTACAGTTCTGCCAAGAGGCTCAACCTCAGAAGTGAGAAAATCACTCACATGGCATTGGAGCAGGGGTGGCCAACTCCGGTCCTCGAGAGCCGCTATCCTGTGTGTTTTCCATATCTCCCTCTTCTAGCACACCTGAATCAAATGACCAACTCGTCAGCAAGCCATCCAGAAGATTGATACCGATCCTGATTATTTGATTCAGGTGTGTTGGTGGAGGGAGACATGGAAAACAGACCGGATAGCGGCTCTCGAGGACCGGAGTTGGCCACCTGCATTGGAGGAATGGCCCTGAAAGTAAAGACAAAAAGGTATCAGCTTCGAGTGAGAAATCAAAAGCCCTGCAGGGACTGAAAGAGCCCATGAACTCACCTGTTATGGCTTGGAAGAATTAGCCAAAGTACAGAGAACTATCAAACCTGAAGAACCGAAAAGGTTATTTCCAGATGTCAACTAAGAGGACCTACACAGACCAGAGTAGATCTAACTACTCATCAGTCATCGGGAAGGACAGCTCACACATCCAAAACGTACTTTGCACGGTCCATGAGAGCCACAGCTGTGAAATACCAAGAACTCAGAGCAACAGAGGAATTCAACGCTGAAACCAGAAGTACCGTTACAAGGAATTTCTCAACTCGTGAAAATGGGACAGTATTGGAGGAGCCTGCGAACCCAAGTGCGGAGGATGCAGATATGGCAACTGTCATGTTTACTCACCTAAAAGAGAAGTGTAGAATCCTGGAGGAAGATTCTTAAATTGACGATGTGCTTACCTCTCAAAACAACAAAAACTGGATGAATGCACCAGAAGAGTCGAAGAGATCCTGAAAGCAGGTGATTTCTTCCTCAAACCCTGGCTCCGGTCAGGTCAAAGTGGGAGGGAGATGCTCACATCAGGGGTATCATCAAGCAAAGTACTCAGTCTACCAAATCGAAGATGACAAAGCTCTTGGAGTCGGCTACCTTGTCGAAAGTGACAAACTGTACCCAATGACCTCAGTTAACTTCTCAAAGAGAAGTAAGAAAATGAGTGGGTCAAAACCTCCTGGAAGAAGAGGTGAGAGAAAAAACTCCCAAACCACTGACTAGGAGACAATTACTAAGCCAGGTATCTAGCCTCTATGATCCGATAGGCCTTGTCACCCCTGCCAGACAGAAGGGGGCCATTCTGGTCAGGAAAAGCTTTCCAAGAGGCTGGAACCAGCACAACCCAAGGCACATGGGACAAACCATTGTCAGAAGAGTTGAGGGAAGAAGAAATCTAGTTGTTTGAAGAATAGCAAAACTGATCAAGTAAAGAAAACCCCTTCTACGATTCTGCACAGAGATGTACGACACATCATTGTCCTGATACCTGTGGAAGAACAAACGTGAACGCCAGGGAACCATCAAAGAACAAGACAAGACAGGCAACTAAGGAACCAAAGAAACCCTTCAGTTCCCAGTCATACGCAACTGGTAGGATCAGACTTGAGTACTACTGGGATTCCACTTTGTTTCACTCAACCATAAGTTGTATAAATTGTATTCTTTGTGTTTTCCTTTAACTTTGGATTACTCATCAATATCAGTGAAGTGAATATTCATGTTTGGTTTACTCAATCATAATGTACTCATTCACTTCTACTCTATCACTTGGAACACCCTACTGCATTTCTGTAGTAAATTTAAGATGTAAACTCAAGAGTAATACTTTGATCTACTTAGTAACTTGAATTTAGAATGATGTTATGTGCTTCCTTCTTTAAGGTTTTCAACCTAATCACTTCCTATAACCCAAAACTACAATAAAGTGTAAAAATGGAGGAAGAATTTGAGTTGTTCATGCGTTGAGAAGACCAGGGCGTTTTTCAAGTTGGGGCAAAAATTCAGGGAATTACACAACAACTTGACAGTGACCTTCACATTTATTTGATCTACCGTATTTTCTCGGATATAAGCCGTATTTGTAACATTAAAAAAAATGATGACTGGATCAAGGGTACGGCTTATATGCGCACAAGACTTACAGCATTGTTTTCACCAGTATAGATGTTGGCAAATTAATATTTACTATTTGTTAGTTATTTTCTGTTTTGCAGTAAGAAAACAACTATTACTGGATGAATTAATATAAAACTGTTTTTTCTGTGTGTTGCCATATTTGTTTTTTGTGCCTATATTATTTTTCTGAAAATCCACATGTGAATGAATACATTGCTTTTCCATGTTCCCCCTCTGATAAGGACTTCCTTTGGAATGTGAGATCCATCATACGATCTTTTGGATTCATACAATATCTCAGAAATACCACTTGCAATGAGTTTTCTTAAAAAAATTCCCTTCAAAGTAACACATTTTTACTCCCTATTAAATCCATGAATATGGAGTTCAAAAATGTGAGCCAGGGGCGGCTTATACGGGAGAAATTGTAAATTTTAAGACAATTTTAAGGGGTGGCTTACACGCGGGGTGGTTTATATGTGAGAAAATACGGTAATTAATCAGAAATGAAGAAAAAAAAAAGACTGTTTGTGGACATCCCACAATTAATTTTGGAAGGTAAATTCTAGTGACATGTACGAATCGAGCCTGAAGGGTGGATATTTTTGTTTCATTTCTTGGGGGTGAATAATTAGATCAATTAATTGTGGAATTAAAATGTTACTCCTCCATTGTTTGTTGACTGATCACAAATAAATATTGTGGGTATAATCAATGGCCGTATCCTCAATTGATCCTTAGAGCTGGAGTTTTTTTGTCTGAGGTCTGATTAATTAGAAGAATCATTTTTGCCACAGAAAAATAATTTGCTGATTATTTTACACTCCTGTGCACTTGTACATTTGACCCATTCCAGGGGTGTGGGGGTGGTTCTATGAAAAAGTATTCCATATTTATAAGTTTTTGAATTGTGAAATGATTTGTTCCATGTTATCAGTGATAATTACTATTTGATTTTAGCCTGCGTGAAGACCCTTTACATTTTATGACTTCTTACAATATTAATAAGAAATTAGTACAAAAATCAACATGCAACACTTTTCTAAAAAAACAAAAAAAGAAATTCACCGGAGAATTAGTTTCACTTCATTAAAATTCCCTGGAAAGCACATGTGCAATCACTTTGAAAACGGACCTCAGGGACAAAGCACAAGGTTCTTGCCAGCACCATCCTTATGACGCCAGACGTCTCTTTACAAATAATAATCTTATAGCTGATTTAAAATATAAGAATAAAGAGGACAATAAAAGGGTCATATTAGCACTCAAGGTGTTTTTTATACATTTGACAGAGCGCTTTTTAAATGAACTTACATGCATGCAGGTGTCTCCTCCAATATCAGGTAGCGGCACGTTCCGTGGAAACAGAAGTGGCGATGGGAGTCAGGACAGTTATCAAAATGAGAGCGAACGGCCGCCGCCACAAACTCTAACAGGTGATTAAACACAAACAAGCACACAATGTCTGTGATGCTAAAGAGTTACAAATGAAATCAGTCATCTCTAATTGAGCTTGGACAAACAACACTGACCCAGGTGACTATCATGAATGTAAAAATAGCTTAAGCCTGAGGGGGGAGTAGCATTGTACTCTACAGTATGTTCCAAATTCTAAAGCTGATACACACGCTATTCACTGTGGGACCGAAGCCTTTTATTTGTAGATCTGTGCTGATTTGCTTGGATCCACCACACTACCTGGGAGTGGCAATTTTATGGGCGAAGTCATAGGTAACAAAACAAACTTTGTAAGGGGTGAGGAGAAGCGCCTCTTTTCAAACGGGGGCTTCGTTTTTCATCCCAACAATGGAATTAAAACGCCCATTGCGTAAACGCCCTGGTAAAAGGGCGAATTGTTCACCCTTTTCTCTTTAAATTAGCCATACAGTCAGACGAATTCCGACATAGCTCTCGCAGATTGGAGTCAATGTTCTGCAAGCAGCTAAACAGATGTCATTGTGTCACATTTTAAGGCTAGGGTGAGTTTTTCCTCACAAACTCCCATTCCATTCTGACGCTACATGCATTGTTTTCGACTGTCGGGCTCCGTAAAAGCCCTCTGTTGTCTGGGAGTCATCGGTCTACCCACCCCTCTCCTCTTCCATAGCATTTTACGAAGTACTAAGTGGAGGCACACTGGGACAGGATCCATCCAGCCTCGGGGGGGGGGGGGGGAGCGAGGTGCTATGCGGATCATCTTGCAGCGGCTTTTGTGTTGAAAAAGCAGCTCAAGTTAAAGCGCCATAATTGTTGATGCACCATGAGGCAAAGAGGATCAATTAACTATCAGCTAGAAACATATTGTCCACTGTCAGTGGATGGTTAAGTAGACACACCCACTTTAAATGCAAGGATTTTGTTAATGGAGAAAAAGAGAGACTGAGATACTGCTGACTTTTTTTCCGTTTGATTGTTTGTTTATTTTAAACTGTCACTAGATATGAGTGGTTGTTCGTCTTAATGTGCCCTGAGATTGGCTGGTAACCAATTCAGGGTGTCCCCGACCTCCTGCCCAAAGTTGGCTTGTGAGGATAAGTAGTACGGAAATGAATGAATGGTTTAAATTGACATAATTTTTGAATATGCAGGGAAAGCTTTGTTTAAATAATAGTTCAAATGAAATTTTTGAAAAAAAGTTCCAAAAACAAATTTGATGGGTGTGCGGTCTGAAAATGGGTAAATCCTGAACCACTAATATGCAGAGATCATTTGTAAACTATTCTTTAAAAGAAAATATTTCAAAACTTTCACTGCCATATTGCAACATTCCACAAAACTCTGTAAAAAAAAAAAAATAATAATAATAATAATTGAACTGAGATAATATGGTTTTGTGCACACCTTATTTTGGGATTTGGCTTCGTTCAGAATGAACCAGTCACCTTCGAACTGAATTTAAAACAGAGTCAACGCATCTGTTACAATTTGGGTAAGTCATTGACTTTTTGGTCAAGCAATAGATGTTCTTCTGCATCTTTTAGGTCCAAATAAAAGCCTTAAATTTTACATCAGCCAGATCTCATTATTTGAAATTGGTCAACAAATGGCATCAAAATTGGTAAATAAGATAATCACAGACAAATTGGTGTTTTAAACTAGAAATTTCCTAAGTTGAGTCCTTTTCGCATGATTTTGGTCCAATAGTGCTCGTCTGACAAGCGAATGACATTCAGTTCACAATTTATAATTCAATCTATCAAGTTATGATTCGTTTTCACATGGATTTGTTCCATTTTGGATAGACATTTTAACAATAGGTTTGTGAAATATCTGTGCAGGGGTAGTTGCACTAGTTAGAACTACCGTATTTTCTCGCATATATGCCATATTTGTCACCCAAAAAAATTATGACGAATCGAGGGTACCATTTATATGCACACAAATTAGACTTGACATGCCCAAAACTACAAGGTGACAAAGCGCCGTAACGCTAGACCAATATATTTTGATGTCGGAGTGAAATTCAAAAAATAAATAAACCACATCGTGCATAAAACGTGAAAAAAACTCACTTCTGCCTGCCATTGCTCGCTGAGGGCGCCACAATCTTACCTAGGGTTGACACACTAGACCAGACATGGGCAAACTACGGCCCGCGGGCCATATACGGCCCGCTAGGCCTTTTAATCTGGCCCGCCGACATTGTCCAAATTATTATTATTATTATTTTTTTGGCTGTCAAAATACAGGAAATCATTGGATGACCTGCATGAGCAATTCTGCCGTCGGTTTTGTGATTTTGGAAAAATTGACAGCTGGTGTCATTTCCTTTCTCACAAGACCTGGAAACGGTTCCACGGGAGTTGCAGTTGGAACTGATTGATCTCCAATGTGACAAGTTCAACTCCCTGAAAGTCTCTGAGTTTTAGGCTTCATTAAGTGCAGCCAAATTTCCAAACATCCAGAAGATGATGGCACAGAGGATTCTGGTATTATTTGGCTCTACATATGTGTGTGAACAGACCTTTAATCTGATGAAAACCAAGAAAGCACCCCATAAATCCCAGATGAGTGATGAATATGTTCATACTTTAGTCCTTTTTTTCCTGTTTATGTTTCATATGTACTGTTAACGGATGCAGTTTTTTATATGTATCGTATCTTGTGCTGACCCGGCCCGCCTGTCAAATTTTTAAAGTCAATGTGGCCCCCCGGGCCGAAAAGTTTGCCCAACCCTGCACTAGACCGCTACGGACACACTTCCTGGTTGTACTGCTCACATGACTTCCTTTTTTAATTTGTCAACATGCAGGCAACACCCTGTGCAATCCAGTAATCGATTTATATAGTATCTCAAAAATAACACGTCCAATGATTTTTCTTAAAATTTTCCCTTCAAAGTAACATTTCTACTCCCTATTAAAACCATGGATATGGAGGTGAAAAATGTGAATCAGGGGGCGTCTTATACAAGAGAAATTGTAAAATTCACCAATTTTAATGCAATTTTAAGGGTGCGGCTTATACACGAAGGCGACTAATATGCGAGACAATACGTTATTAAGAGAGACTTCAAATGGTGGCTCTCGTTTAATAAGCTTGAATGTCACTGGTTAATTCTGAACACACGTACAAGTTATTTAACGGTATGCCTTGTTGTAAAACCATCATTCATTTTTACTTCCTCATTCGACTGCTTTTTTATGAGTTCTATACAGTATAAATCGCACACTGCATAAAGTTTTGCACCCGGGACTGGAAAAGTGTGTACACAATGGGGAGAATATTTCTAAATGGCAGTGCAAGGTCAGTTTTGTTACTTACTTTTCACTGGAGGGATGGTGGTAGTAGGCATGGTACTAGCCACTGTGGCCGGAGAGTTTGTTGTAGTGGCAATTGCTGTTATTGCCCTTACGGGCACTTCAGTGCTGCTAGCGGAGGCGTACGCCCCCAAGGAAGAAATGGTAGGGATGGTGGTGTCCAACCGACTCAGCCGTGTTCCAAATAAAACGTTTGAACCTGTAAAAAAACAAAAAGAAACGGAAGAACTGTTTTAAAAACAGCCCAATGCTAAATGTGGTGGTCAAATGCACACTGACTTGACATGTATAGATTGGCATTGGAAAGAAATACATTATAAAAAAATCCATTGTTTAGGTAATAAGATATCATTATTTTTTTAATTGATATATACTGTGATTTTTCTTTTCATCTCCTTCCACAATGCCTTAACCTAAAATATCAACTGTAGACACAGTGGCTGGATGTACAATATTGAGCAATGTACCTATTGTCCGTATTGTAGCAAGTAGCCAAAACAATCACGTGGACATTCTGCCTTTGTCGCAAAGCCTCGGTAAAAGTAAAAAACGCTACCCGATAACGCAAGCGTGAGGCTGAAAGTTCCTGAAAGTAAATGAAGTGCAAATATTTAATGAAAATCTCGTGCAAAGCTGTTTATCCAACCTGAGTTTAAAAAGTGAGAAGTAAATTTCTTCATTTCATTGGGTCCTCTGTGGCTTTGATGGTCTGATTTTTTTTCTCCTATAAGTGGTGAATACATACCAATGTATGTTTCCCATCATTTAACAGAGTTGAATGAGAACCCACAATTAGAGAAGATATGACAATGGATTTTTATACCCCATACAGCCCTGTTCATATGTCAGATGTCCATTTCCAAACCTGTGCTATTAAAAATGTTGGAGAGAGGAAGCTAAAAATGCACATCTGAGATAATATAGATCCTTTCTGATCCGTTACCAAGAACATTTGTTTTAAAAAAAAGAACATCATGCAAGCCACCTGATGGTGTAGTGGTTCACTCGCCCGACTTCAGTGCGGGCTCGATTTTTGCTGGTGGCGGTATCTGTGAGTGTGAATGGTTGTTTGTCTCTCTGTGTGCACTATGGCTGACTGGCGACCAGTCTAGAGTGTAGTCTGCCTTTCACCCGAAGTCACCTGGGATAGGTTCCTGCAACCCCCACAACTCTTTCAGGGATGCGTGGTAAGGAAAATGAATGAATGAATATCATGCAAACTTGCATTTATGTCCATGAAAATGCATTTCCTCTATTCTTCTTCTCTAATTACTGTTATACACATTTTTAAAAAAAAATGAATTTCATGCTAACTTATTTATGTCCATAAAAATATTTTCCCCCATTCTACTTTTATTGGAATTATACACTAAAAACTATTCACTACCATGCAGACGTTTTAATTTTGATGAAATAAATGGTTTTACATGATGTCGGAATATTTAAATTCAAATTTTTGAAAGACATGTTCTCTATTTGCACAAATGGGGAAACCTTTTTAAACAGAAGATCTGGGTAGATTCAAAGCTAAGGAGAAACGTTCAAAGTCATAATAAATAAGATAGCACACGCCACCTATCATGCTAATGCTCCCTCATTTTTCCATATTCAAGTAGGCTTTTCTTAACATGCAGTTTCTTTCCCGAATGTTTCTTGAACAAACATTTATGCTAACAGTGCCAATTATTTGGAGCTGTTCAAAATTTTGTCCACCTTTATGAAGAGCATGTTCCAGTCAATTTAAAAAAAAACAAAAAGTATAATGCTGTCACCATTAGCCACAACTATAGGCACTTTTGGGGTTCTGTTTTGGCGATGAGCAGTATTCTGTCACGCCAAATTCGGAAAATTTTGATGGTAAGATCACACAACAGTCATATCTCTACTTACGAATGCCTCTAGGCACGAAATTTTCAGGTTACGAAATGTTTTATATGCAAATGAGTGACTTGATACGAAAAAGATCCAAGTTACAAAATCACCCAAAACATTAAATGCATTTTCCTTATCCGTTATTTTATTTTGAAAATATTGCCGCGGATGCATTGATTCTCACTTTAGAACCTTGCTACCCTCAACCGGACTCTCATTTCGTCGCGCTCATTCTGTCTCATATAATGACAATAAAAGCATTCAACTTAATTCAAATGGCTGCCTCACAACCACCACTATCCGTGTTTCAAGATTCTCTCTTACATACAGTTGTGGTCAAAAGTTTACATACACTTGTGAAGAGCATAATGTCATGGCTCTCGAGTTTCCAGTTATTTCTACAACACTGATTTTTCTCTGATAGAGTGATTGGAACAGATACTTCTTTGTCACAAAAAACATTCATGAAGTTTGGTTCTTTTATGACTTTATTATGGGTTAAAAGAAAAGTGATCAAATCTGCTCGGTCAAAAATATACATACAGCAACACGAATTAGCAATTTTGGTGACTTAGAAAATTGTGTCGGTGAAATGAGCTTCATAGCATGGCCTCTTAACTTCTTGTGAGGGATTATGAGTGACTACAGCTGGTGACTTCTCTGAGGACATTTAAATAGGGCTCATTGGATGCAAACTCCCACAAACGCTACATGGGAAAGTCAAAGGAGCTCAGCATGGATCTGAAAAAGCGAATTCTTGACTTGAACAAGTCAGGAAAGTCACTTGGAGCCATTTCAAAGCAGCTGCAGGTCCCAAGAGCAACAGTGCAAACAATTGTTTGTAAGTATAAAGTGCATGGCACTGTTTTGTCACTGCCACGATCAGGAAGAAAACGCAAGCCATCACCTGCTGCTGAGAGAAAATTGGTCAGGAGGGTGAAGATTCAACCGAGAATCACCAAAAAGCCGATCTGCCAAAAATTAGAAGCTGCTGGAACACAGGTGTCAGTATCCACAGTCAAGCGTGTTTTGCATCTCCATGGACTGAGAGGCTGCAGTGTAAGAAGGAAGCTCTTGCTCCAAAAGCGGCACCTTAAGGCTGGACTGAAGTTTGCTGCTGATCACATGGACAAAGATAAGACCTTCTGGTGGAAAGTTCAGTGGTCAGACGAAACAAAAATCGAGCTGTGGGGCTGTTTTTCTGCCAATAGAACTGGTGCTTTACAGAGAGTAAATGGGATAATGAAGAAGGAGGATTACCTTCAAATTCTTCAAGATAACCTAAAGTCATCAGCCCGAAGATTGGGTCTTGGGCGCAGTTGGGTGTTCCAACAGGACAATGACCCCAAACACATCAAAAGTGGTAATGGAATGGCTAAATCAGGCTAGAATTAAGGTTTTTGAATGGCCTTCCCTAAGTCCTGACTTAAACCCCATTGAGAACTTGTGGACAATGCTGAAGAAACAAGTCCATGTCAGAAAGCCATCAAATTTAACTGAACTGCACCAATTCTGTCAAGAGGAGTGGTCAAAGATTCAACCAGAAGCTTGTGGATGGCTACCAAAAGCGCCTAATTGAAGTGAAAATGGCCAAGGGACATGTTACCAAATATTAGCGCTGCTGTATGTATATTTTTGACCCATTGATCACTTTTTTTCTGTTCACCCATAATAAAGTCATAAAAGAACCAAACTTCATGAATGTTTTTTGTGACAAAGAAGTATCTGTTCCAATCACTCTATCAGAGAAAAATCAGAGTTGTAGAAATAACTGGAAACTCAAGAGAGCATGACATTATGTTCTTTACAAGTGTATGTAAACTTTTTACCACAACTGTACCTGTCCACCTCAGTTAAATGCTCCCCTTATTAATGATTATAATTCCCCTTATTAAGTGATTAAAAACCGTACAAATGCAACATGGCACATATTTTCAGACACACAGGGCACAGGTAAAAGTCTAAAATGTAGTACAAACTCGGCCTTAGTAATTTAAGACATTGATAAATAATTTCCTTATCATTTTCTCTCATTTTTGTGTGTTTCAGAATATCTTTCATACAAAATTGGGACACTTTGACCAACTTTAAAGGGTTTAGTTGTTAGTTGTGTGAGGACCGTCGAACAAATGAGAGAATTTACATATAAAGTACTGCTCTACTTACGAAAATTTTCAAGTTACGAAAAAAGTTCGTAAGTACATACAACTAATTGTGAAACAAGCTCTTGTAAAAACACCATTTGAACCAAAGTGTGTAGACTTTTTAGAATAACTGAAGGAAAATCCACCATATTTGCCCTAAAGAGATATCTTGTTAATCAAGCTCACTTGCAGTCGTGGAGATGGTCGCATGGCGGTTTCCTGAGGTGTTGACAACATGAGTGGCAGCAACGTTGTTTTTGCCCGTTGTTGAGGTGCTCTGCCCAGCTCCTATTGTAAACAGCGAACCTTTGAAGAAAGAACAAACACAGTTGTAGAATGAAAAACAAAAGACAAACATCACAACAGCTCCAAGAAGGAAAGACGAAAGTTGACCGAAAGCTCATCCTAAATTTGAAACATATACTTTCATAAATATAAGATGCTTGTCAGGAAAATGGTTTTGTATGTATCACCATTCTGAAAAAAAAACTAGCATACACAAACATTGAAAAACAGGTGATGCATATCAGGTTGTCAAATAACCCGAGGGTCAGAAAGTAGACAGTCATGAGCTTGTAACCTGGCATTCAGGGTGATCTGATACTTTATTGGGAGGGTATAACCCGAGTCCATCAATACAACAAACGGGGTCAACCAGCCACTAAAAGGATGAGACTGAAGTTCTAAAAATATACGAGTGTTTCACACGCAATCTGTGACAACCAACCCATGGAAACAAGTCTTACCAAAGACACCAAGGAAAAAATACTGTTTTACTAGACTTAAACACAATTTAATAAATAAATTAATTAAAGCTAAAAAATATCATTCCAGTTATTGTCACGCTCTGTTTTGATTGGCATCAAGTATTATTTTAGTTGTAATTGTAAACATTTCTAACATTTTGATTATACTGTAGATGAAGGAATATTAGATTAGATAACTTTATTCATCCCGTATTCGGGAAATTTCACTGTCACAGTAGCAAGAGGGTGAGAATACAGAAACAGGAAAATACATTTTAGACATAAGTAAATAGGTAATAAATAAGTTAATTAATAAATAAATAATATAAATATAATATAATATCATAAATACATATCAATACATTAACTGTATTTCAACAATTACAATAATAGACAAATAAAATATGATAGTACCCAAATGATCATTTACTAAAACAGCTGCTTTATTGGAATGGTGTGCAGGTGTTCCTAATGTTATCATCAGATTTTGAAAGTATATGTAAAAGCAGACGCAATAATGATCGAAATATTGTCCAGTGAGTTTATTTTAAGTAGACGTAGACTTTTCAATTGACAAAACGTGTTTAAAAACGAAAAAGGATGAATTTGACCAAAAAAATAGCACACTCACCGCTTATGAGGAAAATCGTATCCCACAATATCCGAGTCATGGTGACTGGCCAAGTGGTCTCAACTAACTTGTCGCCAGTTTGCTCGTAAATTGTGCTGAAAGGGCGCACTTAGGCATCCGCAAATGAACATTTAAACTCGCTGATGGCGTGCGTACACATACAAGCACGCGCTACAGAAATATTTCGAGGAAAGCTAATCTGAATGATGTCGTGGAGGATCTTTAAACAAGTGCTTTCAATTGAGAAATCCAGTGGAAGAACCCCTGAGGCGGACCAATCAGAGGTGAGCACCTTATCAGGGTGGCACTTCATTGGTCACACCCTGCATGCCAACTTTTACTTTGGCAAGAAACTCCCACCTCCTTATTGTTAACATCTCGTGAGTTCTCTCATTTTGTGTCATTTATATTTCAGCCACTGTTCATTAAATGATGCATTTCTTTTATCCAGAATACATATTAATCCCCAGAAATGTGCAATTTACATATTGTTCTTGCTTTGGCATAATTATACAGGACTGGTGCAAAAGAAAGGAAAACCGTGACACCTGCTGAATTTTAGATGGTACTGCAGGTCCACCACTTTTCCCGTAATTGACCGAATATATCCAATACTAAAATTAATCAAATGGTTTATCAATAAATTTGGCTTCAGATTCACGTGTGAAATTAATGCTGTGCTATACTCGGAAATTAATGTTGTATATTTGTCTATTTAATGTGGGAAGGTTAACGGAACAACATTAATAATGACCAAAATAAGGAAGCATCTTTTACAATATGCTAAGAGAGCAAATTATGAGATGACGTTGCATTTAAATAAATGGTTGGATGATATATCCTCTATACTGACCAAACATTCATTTTCTGAACTGCTTGTCCTTACAAGGGCCGCGGGGGGTGCTGGAGCGTATCCCAGCTATCCCAGCTAACTACGGACGGGTCCTAGACAGGGGACACCCTCAATTGGTGGCCAGCCAATCACAGGGCACGAGGGGACGAACAACCATTCACGCTCACACTCTTACCTAGGGACAATTTAGAGTGTTCAACCAGCCTAACCTGCAATTTTTGGGGATGAAGGAGGAAACCGGAGTACCCCGGGGAAACCGGAGTACCCCGGGAAAACCCACGCAAGGGAGAACATGCAAACTGATTGAACCCTCGAATTCAGAACTGTGAGGCTGAACTGCTGAAATCACTCCCCCATGTTTACAATATAAATTTCCCTTCTTTTGCTAACTACCACAAGACATACTCTGTGAGATGGGCTGGCCATGAAGAATGAGTTGAGCAAATGATAACTTCTCAATGGGTGATCATTGTAGTGACCAGTGAAACGGTTAAAATATCAAAATACTCACTTGCCCAATAAATATTTGAAGTTCTCGAGACCGAGAAAAAAAAATCATTCATTTTCTGAACCGCTTAATACTCATAAAGGTCACGGGGACGCCGGAGCCGATCGCAGTTGACTCCAGGCCAGAGGCGGAGAACACCCTGAATCGGTGGCCAGCCGATTAGAGAGGCACATATAGAGGGACAACCATTCACACTCACACCTATGGGCAAATCAGAGTTTTCAACCAGCCTACCCTGCATGTTTTTGGTATGTGGGAGGACCCATAGAAAACCCACACAAGCCAGGGGAGAACATGCAAACTCCACAACCTGGGATTGAACCCACAACTCCAGTGTTCAATCAACCTACCGGCGGCTCAGATCAGTCCACCTGTGTGGAGTTTGCATGTTCTCCCCAGGGCTGCGTGGGTTTTCTCCAGGTACTCCGGTTTCGTACCCATTCCAAAAACATGCACGGTAGGCTGATTGGACACTCTAAATTGCCCCTAGGTACGAGTGTGAGCATGCATGGTTGTCCGTCTCCTTCTGCCCTGCGATTGGCTGGCCACCAATTCTGGGTGTCCCCGCCTCTGACCCGGACTCAGCTGGGATAGGCTCCAGCACCCTAATGAGGATAAAGCAGTTCAGAAAAAATGAATGAATCAACCTACCAAGCATGTCTTTGGAATGTGAGAGGAAACCAAAGTCCCCGGAGAAAACCCACACAGGCCTGGGGAGAACATGCAGACTCCACACAGAGGACCGACCTGGATTTGAACCCACGACCCCAGAACTTGGAGGCTGACCCGCTAACCACTCATACGCCGGACCGCTCACCCCAAAAAATATATTCAATTCAATTCAATTCAATTTATTTGGCAAGAAAAAGCACTAGGCTAAGGGCCATGTAACAAGACACAAGAAATGTGCAACAAAACGCGGTGTAGTCACTGGTTCACGGCCAAAAAGTCATCCAGAGCCCGCTTGAACTGGGCGACCGTCGGCTTCTCGACCACACCCTGCGGAAGCCGGTTCCAAGGACCGGCGATGCGCACTGAAAAAGCAGCCTTCCGCCGATTCAACCGGAACCCGCGAGGGTACAGCTTCCACGGATGACCCCTCAGACCACGATCAGGTGCGGGCGTGAAGAAGAGGTCGCGGGGCACGCTGTAGATGCTGTGGAGGATGTTGTAGGCCAGTATCAGGTCCCCTCGCAGACGCCTAGCCTCAAGGGTCGGCAGGTTGAGTCGCTGGCATCTTTCCTCGTAGGACAATAACCTGAGGCCGCGGACCATCCTCGTTGCAAGCCTCTGGACCCGCTCCAGATGCTGGATGTCCCTGGCGAGGTACGGTGATGCGGCTTGGATCCCATACTCGAGAATGGGCCTCACCAGGGAAACATACAACGGAAGGAAGATGTCTGCTGTGATGACGGCAAAGGACCGGAACATTAGGAACAGAACTCCGCGAGCTTTGTTGGCTGCTTGGATGCATTGGGCCGTTGGTTTGAACGTGTCGTCGACAATGATGCCCAGATCTTTGCACCGTTGAGTTCGTTCCAGTTCCAGGCGTCCCGGTTCAAAGTCAAGAGGTGAATCAGGAGGAGCCCCAATAGCCAGATGACTGCATTTCGTGATATTGAGCCGCAGGTCCCACAGGTTCGACCAACTCCACACATGATGAAGGCACCTACGCAGGTCCTCGTAGTCGCTCCGGGGAGCAACGAGCTTCACATCATCGGCGAAGAGGAGAACCCGCTGGGAGATGTGCTCTGGCAGGTCGTTTACAAACACCACGAACAGCAGTGGTCCAAGAACGGAGCCTTGGGGGACACCGCTGGGGGCGTTGTGAGTCTCTGAAAGTATGCCGTTGACTTGTACTTGAAAGGTGCGGCCAGCCAAAAACGCATCAATCCACCGCACGACCGCTGGGTGAATCGCATACGCTTCCAACTTGCGGAGTAGCAAGCGATGGTTGACCGAGTCAAACGCCTTGGCGAAGTCCAGGAAGACCAGGTCGGCAATTTGTCGATCGTCCATTAATTGAGTCACCCATTCGTCCATCATCAGCAAGTTGGTGAGGCAGGATCTGTTGGACACGAATCCATGCTGACTATCGGAGATCGCCGCTGTGATCTGGAGATGCGCCATCATGGACGTTTTGATAATTGATTCTAACATTTTGCAGATTACTGAAGTGAGGGAGACCGGTCGGTAATTCAACGGGTCCTCTCGGTCTCCTTTCTTGTAGATAGGGCAGATGACGGCCCGTCTCCAGTCTTCGGGGACTTCACCTGATTGCAAGGACAGTGTGAAGAGATATGCGAGGGGAAGTGCTATGGTCGGAGCGAGTGCCTGGAGGACCCTCGGGTGAATACCATCCGGACCATGGCTTTTAGTGGCGTCCAGACACATCAAGGCTCTGTAGACTTCAGGAGGTGTAATGGCAACTGCAGGCATTGGGGGAACATCCCGAGCAAATGGGGGTGTTGGTCGCCCATCACCGGCTTTGTAAATGCCTGCGAACACCCTATAAATACATTAAATAAATATATATGAATAGGGCGGCCCGTTGGCCGACGTGATTTTCACTCACCCACTGGGCTGTCCGTTTAAATGTTATTCTGTAAAGAAAGAGAAATAACTGACAGTGCAAGTCACATAGGCTTTTGCATTGCAATTTATTGGATCCTCGTCTCCATAGCATCATGAGACTCAATAACAGAGTACAAAAAAGACCCAAAGATTTATACTGTAGAAAAGTCTGCTGCTTATACGGAAATTTGTCCAAATATGTGATAACAAAACACGTAGCGCACGTTTGAAAAGCTTTTTTTGTAAGCGTGTTTAATATGACCATATACTAATACCAAGTTCTGACTGTACATTTTCTCTGTGGTTTGTAAAAAATAAAATAAAATGTTTAAAAAAAGCAAAAAAGTTCCAATTTAAGTCACGATACAATTCTCAGAAATACAACCTTTAAATCCACTGCTGTGCACAATCAGAACATGGAAGGCACTTTGCAACAGATTACAAAAAAAGCCAAACATTTCGATCTAAAGGAAACTTTTACAATTAAGTACCAATGTGAGTGAAGCAAAAATCACTGTCCTCCAATATCAGCACAAGCCTTTAAATGGCAGAGTGGATTGCAAGAAAATATCAAAAACGATCAAGCGGCTTACATTGTGAGCGCGCATAGTTGATTGAAACACAGCCAAAATTGTAATGCAACATAATTTAACAAGCTTCTAGCACAACAAAGCAAAACAACTTGCTTATGTACAGGTCCACTAGTAACAAAACCTCATTGATTCGGTCAATATTTAGATATATTTATAGAATGTGCATATGAATGGTGTATATATACACTTATTACACTTCACTATATAAGCATAAATAATGTTGAAACAGACAATACAGTAAAACTCTATTCAAAACATAAAGGAGATGAAACATAAACGCACCTGACTTGGTGTAGAAAAGTTGGTCAATGCAAAAGAGACAAAACAAAATATTACTCAAAACGAGAGTTGTCTTATGAGGAAAAGTCAATCCTTCCTGTTTAAGCCTTGGCTCAAATATTACAATATTTCCACATTCCTATTATACAATATAGGAGAAATTTCTCAATTGTTTATGATTGGTCTGGCTGCTGCCTGGTCACATGCCTTTAACACACATGTTAACACGCACACACATCTCCAAAAACATAACTTACAAGAGCTTCAAAATCGACAGATTATTTAGTTTGAACATTTACACGAGTAAAGAAACAAAACTGCACCCGAAAGAAAGGGCATAAATAAGTTAATAAAATAGAAATCTACATTTATTAAAATATAGAACGATAATTTACCTGCCCTTGGTCCCCGATTGGCGAAAAAGATTTTAAGAGGGTTATTGTTTGGGGTACATAATTGATAACGGGTTAACAACTTTGAACTTTGAATTTGGTCATTTTTGTGCAAGCTGATGACTATCCTCAGTCATAAGAGACCATTAATTCTTTTAAGGTTTGCGATTAAAAAAAAGTTTTTCAACTGTCTCATTCTTGATTTGTAGGAGCAAAAAACAACAACAAAAACACCAAAAAAACATGGCTTTAAACAAATGCTAAATGCAAAATAAAAAAGTGCCTTTTTACTTTCCTCTTCTGTCGGTGCTTTGCCTCTTTTTTGTGACTAAAGCTAATTCAAACCTTGTGTTCGCTTGCATTGGACAAATTTGAATTCTTGTATGTACGATTGAGTCAACACGCGTGTTGGGGAAGACGGCAACGAAAAAACTCAAATATTTTAGCGCCGCCCATCAATCAAGACGGTTTCAGAAGAACGAATGAGCAGGCGAGTCGGGTAAGCGTGGATTTGTCGCGTCCAGTCACGCTTGGCTAAGAAAGCTCGATGAATAATCAAATCAACTAAAGTTCCTCAAAAGCCAATACAAAGGAGGAGATATCACCATTATGTCTTTTCATTACAAAGATAATTACATAACCGTATATGCATATGTATCCCATTCTATGAAAATGTAGAAAAAGTAGGAATCATATGGCAGTCTGGCAAAAATATACACATCAAGCAAGAGAAGTAGTCTTGAGGCAAAGTTATAGTCAAACACGGAGCAATTTGCGAGGGATCAAAGTGGCTTTGAAGAGAACACAAGAAACCAGACATATGGGTCACTTCCCTCCAAAGTCCAGC
Source organism: Stigmatopora argus (assembly GCF_051989625.1). Lineage (NCBI taxonomy): Eukaryota > Metazoa > Chordata > Actinopteri > Syngnathiformes > Syngnathidae > Stigmatopora > Stigmatopora argus. The sequence continues at coordinate 16,121,345 of NC_135392.1, read as the reverse complement.
CCACTTTGACCCGCGTCCGCGTCCACCAGCGAGGAGGCGAAGGCTGATTGGACTATCTGGAAGCCGAAAGACTCCAGCAGAGACATGCTCTGTTGCGGCGAAAAGGGGGCCAGCTCGCTCATACCAGATCCAGACCCGGCCTGAGCCCTGGGGGTTTTGTGCACTCTGTGCTGGTGTTTCCTGAGGTAGGACTTGGTGCGGAAGGCCTGACCGCAGATGCCGCAGTTGAATTTTTTCTCGGGGTCTGTCTTGGTTTTGGGACCTTCCGGAGAGCCCAAGGCCCTCACTGAGGTCCCGTTGCAGGCCAGTGAAGACAGCTCCAGGTCCGGCCTGTCTGTTTTGGGTGGGGATTTCATTTCGTCACAGTTGGAAAGCTCCCCAAACGAAGGATCCGATTCTTCCGACTCCAGATGAGGACATTTCTCGTCGTTTTCCTGCCCATCTAAGGTCGAAAGGAAGGGGAGAGGGATATGGGTGAAGAAAATAATGCGTTACCATAACTGGCTTCTGAAACAGGCTAGTTGAGATAAGTTATCAATTGGAAGCTATGACATTTCCACAAAGCATTCATCTTAATTCCAATTTTGGACATAAATTTTTATTAAGGCTTTGCAATATGGTCTTCAAATATATCACTAATTAATCATTGTTATTTATTTATTTTTTGGGGGTGTGACACAAACTTAGATTTTTCTATAGCATGCCTTAGCCGTCCGTCATTGGGTGCATTCAATTCCACCGAAATAGACTGTTCTTTGAAAGAAAATGTTATAAATTGGTTTTCCTCTGTGGAAGTAAAGGACATAGTATTATACCGTCCCGAATTAAGATTTATAATGTTCAACCAGCGTAAAATTTCCCCCTAACAATAAATTCACAAAAATAGGACAGCTTAGGAGGATCTTGGCAAGGAAGGTGATCAGCTCCAGACTACTGAGGGACTGTGCGGGTCATCTTGAAAGAGTGATTCTGCATATTTAACCTCAGTCTCAGTCTGCAGAAGGTCCCCACCTTGTGGACTTCCTGTGTGTGGCTCCAGTTTTTTTACCTAGGTCTACAATGTCTTCTGTGTCTGTGCTTGATACTGTTTTGCTACTGCAACCAAGGGAATTTCCCAAATACGGGATGAAATAAAGTTCTAATCTAAATCTAAATATATGAGTTGTAAAACTGTTTAAAGTTGATGATCTACACACACAACTACTGATTGACCCTTGTACACACATGAACTTGCTGCAATGGGAAAAAACTGCATTGTTGTCCTTAACAGGTAATGAAGTTTGGAGGTACATATGCATAGAATATGCTGCATTATATGTATTTTTTTTTACACCACACAACATGTGAAGTATACATAAGCAGTGGGCAAGCCATTGAAAATATACAAAGTATAACAAAGTGAGATTTCGCTGTTTTTTTCCAGAATTTTCTTAAAAAGTAAATTAAAGAACACCTTCAAAGCCTATAATATACCGTCCTTTGCAACAAATAAATTGATGGTAGGTTCTAAATGCATATTCTACAAACCAATCAGGTCCTTTTACATTGTTCCATTATGATATTTTTAGTGAGCTAGCACTTGTCGGCCAATCAGGGAAGGGGCTTCGCAAACAGCAGAAAAAATAAAAGGGCTTGGGATCAGTCGTCAAGAAACTTAAAGAAGTTATTCTGCAGGGACCAGATTTTCAGAAAATCATACCACATAATATCTTTCTTCAAAAAACCATTTCCAACAGACAACAAACTTATTTTCTCCAGAAACTACCATTCAGTATTCATGTTAGCGTCGCCTTTACAATCGGCATTTGGGACAAACTTATTTGTGGGAAATTCTGTTTCAGTGCATAAAAAAAGATAATATAGGTTTAAAAATTAAAAAAGGGGAAGAAGTGTTTGCCAAAATTTCTAGCCACAGACACAGTAGTGCAAATTAAATTATATGGTCAGTATAAAGTAAACTTCAATGGATGTATTCATTTGGTATCTACATTCAGTATTGATACACCAAGGGAACAGACAGCTTCATACTCATTAACTCTTCATATTGACCTGAAGCTAATTTCTGTGAAGTTGACATGATAATTGACATGATAAAAAAAAAAACTGTCCATTTGCGGCCTTTTAAAAATTGAAATGCTGCCAAAACAAATGAAAACTAGTTATTGAGCAGTTTGTTTTTATCATTCAGAAATTCAGAAAGAGGGCTAAGACAACCCAAGGAAAGGTAATAAACAAAAAATGTGGTCGTCAAAAAGTGAATAAAAGGGTGCTCTTGTTTTTTGGCAAAAACTTTTTCAAAAATAAGAGTCCATGGAGACTAAAGGGAAAAAAAGAATACAGTGGCCTGACAGTTTGTTGTGAATATTTTAAAGCAGCAGATGCTTTTTTTTAAATCATAGAACTGTTCAAAATGCATGCATAAATAATATACAATTATCATTATAAAAGTAGTAGTTGCAATTAGCAAGAGTCCTGCACATGTTTCTTGTGTTCCATAAAGTGTGGCATTGAATAGGACCTTGTAGATAGATCAATATAACTAGTGGTGTCAGAAAATCACAGGATCAGAAATCCGATCAAAGGATCAGAAATTAGGTCCGATCGTCCTTTTCAGAGGAGTCACGTATGAAGGATCTGATCTTTTCAATCTTTCCATTTATTTATTTATTTTATTTTTAAGAACTAACTCATTGGCTACCTTTGACACCGATACGTAGACATTTATATTTAAAATCGCCATCAATGGCTGTGAAACATGATTGATCATTGCCAACCTTCTTAGTTGAAATGGATTTGATGGATGTCTTTAATGGTCAATGGCAGTGAATAAATTAAGCGCTACAAGCAACGAAATCCAACGGTAAAAGGATTGGGGATGTCCCTGATCCAATCACGATCAGAAAGCGGCCTTGATCAAGTCATTTTTAGAAGATCGGAAATGAATGATAAAGATTGCAAACGACACAACTACTACAAAGCAACAAAATAAGACGTAGAATGGTACTGTAAAAAAAGTATGTTTTGTCAGAAAATTGAATTATTAAATAAATTGCCAATGGATCAGGTTATTCCTCAAAATGAGGTCACACGGACTTGAACCCGAGTGAAAAAACGTGATAAGGACAACCTTAATAATATTTTTTTCAGTGTCACCAGGTCAATTGCATTCGTGTCTTTATCTATATTGAGGCAACACTTGCATTATTTTTGTTCGGTCTTCCACCATGGAGGTCATGTCTTTGGCAATGTCCAGCGCAATTAGACTATACAGTAATATCTTGACATACAAGTGTCCCAACATACGAGAAATTTGAGATACGAGGAAAATTGAGCAAATTTTTGCCCTGAGATACGAGCACATGATGCGGCCTCTAGGTGGTCCTTTTCAAGCCGGGCAGTGATATTCATGACAAGAGGGGGTTCATTTAATATGGATAAAGAAGAAACAGTTCGCGGAATCTACGAGGACTTGAAAATAAAGCAAGCAGCAGAAAGGGGAGACTTCGACGACAGCCGAAACATCAAAGCCAGTCGTGGCTGGTTCGATAACTTTAAAAAATAAACTGGGATACAGGTGTGAGGGCATGGGGAAAGCAGCTAGTTCCGACTCGAAAACCGCAGTTTACTACATTAACACCTTTGCCTCGGTTATAGCACAACAAAGTTACATCCATTTTTAAGTATGTGAATAGTAAGCGAAGTTAATTTAAGCTAAATTTAATGTTTATGTTATCTTACGTTGTGTCACAAAAGTGTAGCGAACCGAACGTATTGCCGTCAAGTCCCTCTCCTCCGCCGCACACAGTGCCGTTAGCCGCTGCCATCTGTCTCGAAGGTAAGAACTCCATACAGTTCTGTACATAATAATGTCACATTTTATTGCAGACCATAACCACTAGATAGGTATTTGTTACTTTGTGAGCATAGGTGGTGAATTAGAACAATTAAAAACATGTTTTTCCATTGTAATATCCTATTTTCGTTTTTTTCCAGAGGGTGGTAACGGATTGATTTGGACTGAGATATTTTATAAGGGAAATATTTATTTGAGATAAGAGTGAATCGACATACGAGCTCTGGTCCTGGAACACATTAAGCTCATATCTCAAGGCTCTACTGTACTTGTTGATCTCCAGGCATTTTATTCTCATAATGTATGTTTAAAGGATATTGACATTTTTCAGACCATGTAATCGTTTATTTAAAAGGTAGGGATTGAGCTCAGATGCCATCAACCAACCAATATCATGCACCCTCCCCAACCACCTTCTGCTGGACAGTACTGACCTGCAGCAGGCCCATGGACAGGGAAAGCGGGCACCCCACCAGAGCGACACTCCCAGAAATATGGAGTCCCACCTGGTTTTCCTACAAGCAGCTCAGGCTGTGAGCCCAAGGCTGGGGGGCCAGGCTGAGAGAGAACTTGATGTCCAGAGAGCCCATGAAAGCGAACCCCTGCCTCGGGCGAGGAGAGCACCAGCTGACGACTGGCGTCTACAAAAATCACCCATCCAGGAAGAGGAAGGACAGACATTACAGCCGAGCAGACACCACAAAGAAGGAGTTGATTTCAAACATAAAAGGCTTGACAGAAAGTTCAAATGTTTGCCTTCACAAAATCTACACTACTCCAAAGTCCATTCCACTGAACATGACCCCAGGATAAGCAACCAAGCATCAAACTGTCGGCGGTTGACGCACCTCACTTGGGATGTAACAGACAATGACAATTTTTGCATCCCAGAATGAGCATGCACGTGCCAGAATCATGCTGGAGGCCATGCTCGCTTCTTAGAATGATGCAGCAGCAAATTACTATACATCAACTGTTGATAGATAGCATTTTTTCTTAAACGGTGGCTGAGGGCCAGCTAATTCTTTTCCATCTGCGCCTCCGCATCATCAAAAATGATTAAAAGAGCCACCTGCTAAGAGCAGAGTTAAAGCAGTCTAAGCTTGCACTTTCTGCATGGTTTTTATTGGTTGTATATTTGATAAATTGGGGTGACCTCTAAATTGTCCTTAGGCATGAGCGTGAGTGGGAATGTTTGTTTGTCTTTTTCTGTCCTGTGATTGGCTGTCTAACAAATCAGGTTGTCCTCCGCCTACTGCCCAAAGTTGGATGGGATTGTCTCCAGCACCCCCGCAATCCCTGTGTGGATAAGCAGTACAGAAATACCTCGACATACGAGCAATTTGAGATACGAGTAAATTTTGGAGCAAATATTTACCTTGAGATACGAGACAAATTTTGGAGCAAATATTTACCTTGAGATACGAGACAAATTTTGGAGCAAATATTTACCTTGAGATACGAGACAAATTTTGGAGCAAATATTTACCTTGAGATACGAGACAAATTTTGATATACGAGCATACAGCCAGGTGTGGCGAACGCGAGAGGCTGCTTTTGAGAAGAACATGGGCACTGTCTTTCCCGTCGCAACTCCTGCGTGTAATGTCTCTACGAGCACTGGGCGGAGCGTTGCATTATTTTTTCCAGTGTTTTTTTCCCCCCGTTAGTCAGTGCAGAATGGCGGAGCTTGCTTGCTAACACGAGAGGAGTATTCTACTTCTCGTTGGCAAGCGGTCGTGCGTTATCCTATTGTGAGGACATTTGCGTGCATCATTTTGGGAATATTTTGAAGGGAAGACAAAAGCAAACAACCCTCGATAGGTTGCAGCGGTGGAGGCGGGGCAAATAGAGCCAACGTAGAAAGGTATAAAAATGTAAATCAAAATTAGAATTAAATTTAGTGTAAGGTTAGATTAAATTTATTTTTGAGTGTGTCGTAATCCAAGTTCATTTAAATTTGTTTGTGTTATGTTACAAGCATGTTGCCGTGCAAAAAGTCTCTCTCATTTCTTTCATCCATACTCTTAAAACGCCCAATTCTAATCTGGAAAGCTCTAATTCCATGTGTGAGGGTTTTTAATGGCGCACAGCACTCTAATGTAACAATGGAATTGGGTCAGTTTTTTCTCTATTTTTGTCTCATTGAAATTATGCAAAATTCAGGTGAGCTGATTACATTGTCGATGATGTAGCCAACTTCTAATGAAAATAGGCCACTATTTGAGGATTCTTAGTTGCTTCTCTCACATTACGGCGCTAAAGTCAAAATCGCTGGTCAACACCATTTGTTCTGTGAAGTTTTGTCTGATTAAACCACAACAAATAGAGAATGGACTAATAGACATGCAACATCGTGCCTTGCGAGAAGCTAGTAATGTACCAGCCTAGCAAATAAATCATATGCAGTCATGGCCATGTCGGACACACACACAAAGCCAAATGCTACCATATGGTTTTTAGTAAGCCATGTCCAAACAACTGTAATAACGGCCAAGTGCAATAACAGAAATTGAATGTTCGCAGCTTGTTTGGTCTGTGACACCTAGAAATGATCTAAAAATAAGTGTCAATCATCACACAACCGGTGAATAACAAGCTGGGAGCAGCATAGGCTGAAGTGTGCTTGTGTTGTAAGCAAAATCACAAAGATGCAGAAGCATATTTGGAATAAAAATAAAAATGAGCAGCGAAGCCAGTTGAAAGGCAGAGACACGAATGCTTTGGGATGGTTCCCGGCGACTGCTTGCCTTCCACTGAGCACTGGCGTCCCATGTGGTAAGGGGCGCCGTTGTGAATCTGTAGTTCTCCGCTTGTCTCAGAGAAAGGGTGCAACACGGAAGAAGGTGGCAGTGAGGAGCCATGGTGTGTCTTTGTATGCACCTTAAGGTAGGAGGCAGTGGAGAAACCTGCGACCAGGAAGAGCACAAACAAGGCAGTCGTTTGCAACCAAAGCCCTCGACAGAGATGGGCTACACCAAGCCTAAGATCATCTGGAATGCTTTGACCACATGATTGGATGGAAGCATCCGGGGGAAAGATGTGAAATGCCACATGTACTGCATCATGTTAACGGGTAGTACGAATAAGGATAGAGTGCCAGTAACACTTTTTCTGGAGACACACTATGGGTACAACCACTTACATTTGAGTAGCCCATAAAGAGAACTACTGCTCGATAATGCCATTACAATGTCATGCAGTTGTGATAAAAAAAGTGTTTTATTTCAAGCACATATTGTTCAAAAAGACAACCCTTTCTCAAAAATTGTGTAAGTTTCACTTGGGATTGTCTTAAAAGACAAGGTTTGTCAGGCAGGCTATTTAAGTCTTGGGCTGCTCTAAACGACAATAGACGTACAATCCCTTTTGCTGGAAGAGTGGCAATAGCAAATCAAAATGGATTGGATGGCTCTCATCGTCATTGGGTGTTTTCAATAGAAATGTTATTTTACTAACACACACAGTATGTAAATATTTTATATCGTACAAATTACTTGAGCTGGCAATGAATGAGCTATAGGTGCTTACAAGAATTCGGCATGCTTGAACCACTGTCACTCGTCTCGTGGCAGCTGCTCGGACGCATCCCGAACTCTTTGCAAGAAATCAGAGCCCCTCCAATCACATTTCAAATTGTGCGACCTACCGTTGAAGCAATTTGAAGTTTGTTTGTATATTTGGCTTCAACAAAACGCGAGAAAAAATAAAGGGGTTATCAAACTTGCTGGATAAGAGGTCATTAATTAAGCCTGTTTAACTACAATTTGTAGGTTAACTGATATTATGAGAAGAGAAAAGATCAGTCAGAAAATACAGTCGTACCGCTACTCACGAATGCCTCTAGGTACAACAATTTCAGGTTAAGAAACAATTTGAAGCAAATGACCATACCAACATACAAAACAAGATCCAAGTTAGGAAATCTGCCAAAACGTAAATGCATTTCCTGTATGTTATTTTATTTTGAAATTGTCCCACTAACATTGTGGCATGCTTTACTTCGACAGGGAGGCTCCCACAACAACAACAACAACTCACTTTTGACCAACGTTTGTCGTCAGAGTTCTTTATTTAAAATGATTGTTGCGAATGAAATGAACAAGCGGGCTCTGTTATTCATCGAAAAACAGAAGATAAGAAAGTGGAGTGCGGTTGACTGATATTGCAAGGCAATACGGCCGGCCTTAACCCAACCACTGGCATCGCTATGCTATTGAAGCAGAAGGAAGCATTAAAAGTGACAACTACTTGACATGGCCTCTCTATACTGAACGAAGACATGGAGAGACTGTTAGTCCTTTGGAGTTATATTTAATGCTAAGTTGTTATGAATTCATCATTTGAAGTTGTTCAGTTGTTTTTATGTGCATGTGTTCGTGTCCTAACGTTAGTTTCCTCCTTACTGTGCTGTACTACTGCACGAATAGAACATGTTTTCGCATGCTTGGTATTCATCTTAATCCATTAATAAATAATTTTCTTATCATTTTCTTTAATATTTTGTCTGTTTCTCACATCTTTCTAGAAAAGTGGGACACTTAATATTTTTAAAGGCTTTAGTTGGTAGTTTTTTTTTTTAGGACCAGGTAACGAATTACAGAATTTAGATATAAAGTACTAGTCTACTTACGAAAAATCCTATTATGAAAAAAGTTCTGGAACCAATTAATTTCGTATGTAGAGGTCCAACTGTATGTCAATACTTTGAATTTGGCTTCTGAAGTAGTGGTCTGCTCCTTCAGAGTTCCTATCAAATCTTGTGTGATATGTAGTGTGAGTTCTGTAGTGTGGTACGTTTACATTATCTAGCATGAAAGAATCTGGGACAATTTTTGTGTAGGCTTTCAAGTTATCACATCTAGGTTAAATGCTCAGAAAATCTTGTAGTATATGTCTTAGAGAGAAAACTTAACACTTTTTACTGTCCTGATCCGACACCCAGGATTGTATTTGGCCACAAGATCCGATCCGATCCATTAGTCAAGTTTGTTTGAGGTACAATCGTGCTATCCGGGTGCTTTAAATCATACCACTAAGCAAACATGTCATATGTTTGAAGTACTGAAAACGTGCATAAGACGAGCAAATCTCTGAGTTATAGCAAAAAAGTCCCCATCTCAAACCATCTCAAATGTTACAATAAAGAGCTGTTTATTCCGGATTTTTTGGGACTATTCAAGTGCAAGTGTGCAGAAACACTGACAAGTAGTATGCATGCATGTGGACAATATGGAAAGTATAAATCAAAATTAAGGCGCAAAGTTAGGAGAAGGGGAGCTAGCACTCACTATCATCTTATAGCCAGCCGACTAAACAGCGACCAGCAGCGTGATAAAAGTTTCCAGTCAAAGTCCAACAAGCAAGAAATACCTTTTGTGTGGTTGACATTGGAGAAAGCCAGGAGGTAAACTTCTCAAGATGCAAAGAATGGCCAGCATTGCTACTGGCAGTAGTCGCGGTTACCAACTGATCAGCGAGCTAGCATTAGCAACAGTGCATACAGACGCTCCCCTACTTACGAACGCAATTGGTTCCGAGCGATTGTTCATAAGTTGAATTTGTTTGTAAGTTGATTCAGTGCTATATTTTGTATTATAATTTATGTTTAAGGCCGATATAAGTATATTGAAGGTTTATACAAGTGCATTTGTATGTTTAAGGCTTGTATAAGTAACACGCATTGGTTTGTACTGAAAAAAAACATTTAATAAAATGGAGAGAATATGTACAGTACTGTAGAGAGAGAGATTTATGTATTAGAAACTGGCCAAAAGAAGCGACCTAATGACGATTGCACAGTGTTCTTCTTTTTTTCATCATAAATGATGAGGTAGCACTGTATGGCATCATTCAATTGATTTGCAAACTTTGTGCAACGTTCAATATTTGGGTCCTGCTGCTCGATCTTTCTGTTTATAAATGGTACTGAATGTGCAACGCTCACCACTCTCACGCGCATCAAGCTTCGTTATTATTGCCACTCGTTTCAAATGAAATGGCTTGCCTCTTCCTTGCAACTCCCTCAATAGAAGCCTTTAGCTTTTTACCAACCATATTCAATATTGGATGCATGAGATATTTAATGATACAAATGAAAAAGGTTCTTTGCACACTGGAGATACATTCACGCACTTCCGCATTGCAACGAAGAAGGTAGATGCTGGGTGAGCTGAGCTCTCACAGCGCCAGGCGTCGGTATTAGCGGCGGAAAGAAGTACTACTCCGAAAAAGGGGCGAAATACAAAATTGGACTTGCGAACATTTTTGGACTTAAACGCAATTTGCAGACATGTTCGTATGTACCGTTGTTCGTAAGTTGAATGTTCGTAAGTAGGGGAGCGTCTGTACTTGAGACGCACTCCCAGCTAAACATGAACAAAATTTATAAATGACTGTCTAATATAGAGGGTGTTTAAAAAAAAATGCACCAAAATCATCACAACAACATGCCAAAATTAAAAACACTAGAAAACTATCTTGGACACACATTGAACATAACTTCACTTGGTTGGTCTTTCATGTTTACGATATTTGCTGGAAATGGTAGTACGATCAAGACAAAGTTTATGTTCCACCACTTCTGACAAATATTGATGGCATGAAAGAACCAATTATAGCTGCAAAAAACATCGTGGACCATGACGTCGTGAGGCGCGTTTGGAAGTATAATTCTCATATTGGGTGGATGTTTTCCATACTGCCTGTGGTGGCCACATTCAGCATTTGTAAAACATGAAATAAAACTTGAGGATGTGGTCAATACATGTTCAAACCAAAGTTTTGCAATGTTTTTCTTTTTTTACATTCTTTTGAAGTATGGAAAAGTAGAATTAGCCATTTTACAGTTTGCAAAGCAGTAACGGAATCCCTGCACTTTCAAAGCTCTCGTACCCACTCCCCCCAGCCCCCACAGCATCATGTAGACTAATTAGTTGCCAAGGCAACGTTTCAGCGTGTGCGGTCGATTGGTCGCCGGTCTTTTGGTCGCGGTCTTTTGGTCGCCCCGACCGCGACAACGAGCGACCAAAAGACTGGCGACCAAAAGACCGACGACCAAAAGACCGACGACTAAAAGACCGGCGACAAAACAAGGTAAAACAACACGGTCTACGCATCAATAAAAGCCAACAATGGCCATGAGCAGTTTCACTGAGGCGACGTGTGAGTGTATAAGAGTTTGTATGTACATGCGTTGTCCCTTTAAGAAGCTACGTCAGTCAGGGTCTTAACAAGTTCTCCAACAAAAAACAACAAAAGTCCGGGAAATTTGGAGCTTTTCTTTAGCCAAATAATTACTAGGGCATTAAGTATGACTAAATAGTAATTCGCAGTTTGTATATAGGGAATTTGAGCAACGATTTAAATGGTAATTATCACTTACCTTCCGGGCGACAAAAAGACCGGCGACCAATCGACCGTGTACCACGTTTCAGGATGAGTTAAAATTTTTCAAACATAAATCAACTATTATTTCGGGAAATTGGTGTCCTATGTAATTTTTTCCTCGTGGCATCATGTCTTGATCCACAATCTCCAATGGATCAAGCATTAACTTTGAGAGCCTTAACATTTACCATATTTTCTCGCATATAAGCCGCCTCTGCGTATAAACCGTACCCTTAAAATCGTTGAATTTTACAATTTCTCTCGAATAAGACGCCCCCTGATTCAGAATTTTCCCCTCCATATCCATGGTTTTAATAGGGAGTACAAATGTGTTACTTTGAAGGGAAAATCTTAAGAAAAATCATCGCACGTGATATTTCTGAGAAACTGTATGAATAGAGAGGATCATGTGCTGGATTGCACATTATGTGGGTCAATATCATAAGGAAGCTAATATGCCTGTATTTGTAAATGCAAAATCTCAAGTTATTCAATTTGAAAAAGGAAATAAGTCAATCTTGACGAGAACCTGATGCTTTTTAATGACAGAAATGACAATTTTCTTACCAGAAGTTTAAGATGTTGTGGTGGCCATATTGCTTCTAATGTCGAAATATCTCGATTCTTTCGATGATTCAGATTACTGCAATAGTTGTCACTTTCGAACAAGAAATAAAAAGAAATAAAATCCAAGCGGAATTTTGTTTTATTTCATAATCACAAATGTACAATCATTTCCCTTCGGTGTTCCGAAAGTGTGTTGCCTGCACGTAACAAATTCAAAAAGGAAGTCACGTGAGCAGTACAACCAGGATGTGTGTCTGTAGCAGTCTAGTGTTCACCAAGTCTCTGGGTGCAATAATAGCATGAGATACACATTACGCAGGTATCAAGGCTGATATTTTAACGATCGACCGCAAGACCTTTGATCAGCCTTAACAACTATTGGGATGTGCTGACATGGTAAACACTACGAACACATCTATCAAGGCGACTCGCGTTTGCCCAGTCAGAGCACGTTTAACTCCGGTAAAATGGCGGCGACCTGAGCGGGCAATGGCAGGCACAAGTGAGTGAGTTTTTTCACATTTTATACGACAAGATACGTTTTTTTCTTGAATTTCATTAAAAATAATTTTTGTTTAGCTTTTTATGTTTACATTTTCTCTATTTTGAAATAAATGAGCCTATCGGCCACATTGTCTTGGGTTATGGCGTTTCGCCTTTGTCACTGTGCAGTTTCGTGCATGTCAAGTCTAATTTATGTGCAAATAAACCGTACCCTGGATTCAGTCATTTTTTTAGCGACAAATACGGCTTATATGCGAGAAAATGTGGTACTTATCGAAAATCTATCCAAGAATCTTAGCATTTGTCAAGGACCTATGGCTAGCGGCAGAAGACTCACCTTTGTTGCAAATACCGCAGTAGTTGTGTGCCCCTTCACTGTGTTTCTTGAGGTGGTCCGACATGTAAGCTGCTCGGAGAAATTTCCCACAAACTTTGCAGGGAATTTTGTCCTCATGACAAGCGAGGTGTGACCTGAGGCGATCTCTTGTAGCAAAAGAAGCATTACAAATCTGCAACAGACCAAACAAAAAGTGTAAACGTACAGTGTTTTTACTTAAAATTATTTCTGTTCTGGTTGATATATGCTTCATGTCACCTGGCACTTGTGGGGTCTCTCTGTTGTATGGACTTGTTTGATATGCCCATTCAGATGGTCTGGTCTACAGAGTAAAAACATTTTTGTGTAAAGTGGATTACAAAACACACACATGGCTGTCAGGCAAAATTCAGGCACTGTCTCCCCGTTTATTAAAAAAAATAAAATCAGAAATCTAGGATGTATCTGAAACATTCTCCAAGGCAATTAACTTGCAGGGAATGGTGTGAAAAGAATGTTTTATTCTCCCCAATCTGATTGGAAGACAGATGAAGCAGACAGTCAAATTCTCCTGTGAGGTGAATGTGTTATGTCAGCAAAAAAGAAGTCTACAGGAACACTTTCTGACATTTGTGAACATTGATTGAGAGAAATAGGCTTTTCTATGTATAACAAGTTGTAGATCTTTACCCTAAAGGGGCCTACAATTTGGTTAAACATTCCCACTTTCCTGTATATTGCAGGTCTGTTAAGTTTAAGTTGCTTTTACCAAACCAATTTGGAATATTTACGAAAACATATATCCTACTAGGGATATAGTGATAGTGTAGTAACAAGCCAAATGAAACGGTTAGGCTACATAATTTACCAAAAGATGAGGAAGTAATGAAACTTTAACCTCGCTCCTGGCTGACGGGATTGAATTGGAAAATTTGATCTCGGATTGGCGGTTGGACAAGTATCGGTCACGTGTGTTTATATTATAAAGACCTTACATGTCCCTAGGCAGTGGTTTTGTCAGTTTTAAGTAGGGATGTGTATTGCTTCATTTCACAATTCGATTAATCCTGATACTACAGTTAATGACGAATATTGCGATTTGTGTAGATTACTTAGGTAGAAATGAATTAAAATGGAGATAAAAGTACATTTATAGCTGAAACCTTATTCAGCACTAAAGTAAACATGTTATATGTTTGAACACCATACGGCCTTCATTGTTTTCAGTTTTTAGTGCAGACCTTGGGCGGCCCGGCGGTTTGAGTGGTTATCGCGTCGGGCTCACAGCTCTGGTTCTCCCCAGGCCTGCGTGGGTTTTCTCTGGGTACTCTGGTTTCCTTTCCTCCCACCTTCCAAAAACATGCATTGTAGGCTGATTGGACACTCTAAATTGCCCCCAAGTAGAGAGTGAATTATTGCCCGTCTCCTTGTGCCCTGCAATCGGCTGGCCACCAATTGAGGGTGCCCCCTGCCTCTGGCCCAAAGTCAGGTAGGCTCCAGCACCCCCCACGAACCTAGTGACGATCAAGCGGTTCAGAATATGAATGAATGAAAGTGCAGACCTTCTTGAGTCTAAACCAGGTTTAGTCCAAACCTGCTTTAATGCAGGATTCCAAAGATGAAAAAAACACCGTAGTGGATTATAGTAGTGGTCCCCAACCACCGGTCCGTGGACTGATACCGGTTCGCGAGCCACCTGGCGCCGGTCCGTCAGAGTAATAAATATTAATGTTTTCAATCTCGCCCTCCTACTTGGAATGAGAAAAGTTGTTATAATAATAATAAATAATTGCTATTATGCTTGGGGCTTTTTGTTTTTGTTTTGCCATCGTGGACGTCGTTCGTGCACCGACCCCCACGCAATTTTGTCTTAAGTTGTCGCCCTCCCCATTAGCCAGTCCTCGGGGAAATCGAAAGAGCTTTACCGGTCCGCGGTAAGACAAAGGTTGGGGACCGCTGGATAATAGCATTCAATTTGGGCTTTGATATTGGACGAGAGCAAGGAACCAGTGCCCTTGTGCGTCCAAGCACGATTAGATGTCTAAATACTCGAAGTCAGGCCACGGTGGCTAACTGCGGCGATACGTGGACGCAGTATAAGTATAGCCAACTATTGTTTTTTTCTCTGAAGAGTCTTAAGGCCACCTTATCCCATCAAAGGTACGTTGGCCCAGAATCCATGTTTTGAATAATACCCAACCACATTTGCAGTTAACCTCATGTTTCCATTATGAGATTTTTTTCCAGGCCATTTTCAGAAACGTCAAATGTTTTGGAGCTGTCTAATCGTTAATTCTAAAGTCTAGATCAATTCTGTAGAGTACTACACTATATTAATGTTAGAGATGTCACCGATCGAATCAGGTGATTGGAAATTGGCCCCGATCACATCATTTTCAGGAGAATGGAAGCGCACACAAATGATCAGGTTTTAAAAATGTATGGATTTAAGTTTATTTTCAAGTGTTAACTCATTGGTTGTCATTGACAGCAATAGATATCGATTACATTTTGAATGAGAGGACTGGCAGCGATGTATCAGTCATCTCAAAGTGGAATTGGACGTCTATCACCATTAATAGGAGCAAATGATTGAGGGTGACAAGAAACAAAAACGAATGAAATATATAATATAACATGATATATATAATGTAATATATACACTAGTGAACCAAATTCCAGTACAAACAAGTTAATATGGTTCAACCACGCTTGTTCAATTTATCATATTGGAGAAACAGCTTTATGTAAATATAAATATTGAATGCAGTTTGTTTGCAACCATATTTGGTGATTCATGTATTCATTCATATTCTGAACCGCTCATCCTCACATGGGTCAGGGGGGCTACTGGAGCCTATGCCAGCTATTCGAGCACCAGACAGGGGACAACCTGAATCGGTGGACACCCAATCGCAGGGCACAAAGAGACAGCCAACCATTCACGCTCACACTCATACCTCGGGGCAATTTCGAGTGCTCAACCATATATGTTAATTGGGATGTAGGACGAACCCGAAGCAGCCGGAGAAAACCCACGCAAGCAGAGGGAAAACATGTAAACTCCAGACAGTGAGGACCGACTTGGGATCGAACCCTCGACCCCAGATCTGAAAAGACGATGTGCTAGCCACTCTTCCATGAGCCGCCTGGCTTACAACTGATTAAAGTTAAGACCGGGGGTATTAAAGCCCGACCCGGGCCGACCAATTAATTTGATTTGCAGCCCCGAGCCCGATGCAAACCCAAAATTTCATATTTTATTTGTGAGGACTCGGCACTCCAGAGTCGGGAGGAGGGGTGATTTATGATAACAAATTAAAGCCTGTCTGTGGAATGAAATCTAAGTTAAACAAGACTGTATAAACATTTACATCTTTTATATGATAATATACAGTCATACCTCTACTTACGAATGCATCTAGGTATGAAAGTTTCAGGTTACAATTTTTTTTAATATGCAAATGAGTGACTCGAGATAGAAAAAAATATAATTAATCGATTAAAAACTGTACAAATGCTACGTGGCACATATTTTCACACACACGGCACACGTAAAAGTCTAAAATGTATTACAAGCTGTTTAAATGCCTGCTCAGCGTCGAAGTGCCGGTCTTTTTGCTATCGTATGAAAGCAAAGCGCCACATTGACTACATTCAGCGAAGCCAAAGAAAGCTTCTTTAGCATATTCAACAATCAATTTGAAGCTTTTCCACACCTCACTCTTACCAGTGCGTGTTTGTCTTTTTAGTTCTCCTGTCTTTAGTTTATCTTTAACTTCTTGCTCCTCCATATTGGGGATACCAGGTCAAAATAGATGCGGACTTGGAGGGGAAGATTATTAAGAGGGCGGCGTTCACGTGACGTGCGTAGACCATACTATGGCTCTGCGGCTCCGGTTTAGTAGTTACGTACATAGCAATTACATTATAGCACCTTCTGTTTTATCCAAATTATTTATTTTATAACAAGCATTCCTTAGTTTAGTATCCACACATCATTTTAGTACATATTTTTATAAACATATATTTATTTAAATAAATAAAAAAAGTCAGCAAGAGAGAACACATCATTTTAGTATACATTTTTTTCAGTGAGAGAACCCAAGCCTGATCCGACCTGAATCCGAAGTAATGATTGACATTTAGGCCCGGTCGGGCTTGCGCTTGAGATCTCACCTCCACAACTGATTGCTATTTTTTTTAATTAATAAAAAACAAGGATTTGTGAACTTTATGTATTACCAGCTACGTTGAACTCACTGCTGTACTAAGAACCTTTTATATGTTTAAATAACACATTTCTGAGATATCAGATCGGACTTGGTATAGATCAGGGGTGTCAGACTCGGGTTGGTTCACGGGCCGCTTTAACGTCAACTTGATTTCACGTGGGCCGGACCATTTTAGATATAATATTTAGATTTTTTTTATAAATGGATTAAAAGAACTGGATTAAAAGCCACGAATATTCAGTTTGTATAGATCTAAAACAATGTTTATTTTAGCTTTTTTATATATATTTTTAGATTTTACAAAATGATTTTTGAACTAAAAACGCTGAAAAAATTGATTAAAAAATTACAATTATTTATTTAAAAAGGGGGAAAATCAGGAAATTTAATATACATCTATACTCTTCATTTTAATTTGATCCTAAAACAGAAAGTCAGCACTCATGATTTACTTTCCCGGGCCACACAAAATGATGCAGCGGGCCAGATTTAGCGCCCGGGCCGCCACTTTGACACAAGTGGTAGAGATAGATTGAGTGACACGGACTTGAACTCTCATGCAAAATTATGTGATAGGAGCATCCCCAATAATAGTTCACATGACATGCGGTGTAAAGTGTGGATGGATGAAATCGAGTAAATCCCCTTTGACACGCGACAGGCACGTATGGTGAATGGTGGTGAACTCACCTGGAGAAGCCTTTGCCACAACTTTGACAAACATACGGTTTGCCCACAGAGCCGTCGTGTGAACGCACGTGATAGGACATCCGATCTTTCCGTTTGAAACGCAGACCGCACACGTGACACGCGTACGGCTTTTCCCCGGAGTGGGACAGCTTGTGTCGATTCAGGTGGTACACGTCGCGGAACACCTTGCCGCAAATCTCACAGCCGACATGTCGCCGAGTCCGCTCCCGCTTGCGGCCGTTGTCCATCGCCAGCCCCCCGTGGAAGCGATCGTCGTTCTCCTGGGCCAACAGAGCCAAGCCCCCGGGCGTGGAACGCACCCCGATGGTGGCACCGTGTTGGGCTTCGTGGTTCTTCAGCCGAGAAGCTTCCGTAAAAGCTTTGCCGCAAGCGCCGCAGGGGAAAAGCACAATGTTTTTCTGCGGGTTGTGATTAAAGAGGAGGGGCTCTTCCGGGGTGCCAGCCTTCTTGGGTCGGCCCCTGCCCCTCTTGGAACCGCCGTCGTGATGCAAGGTCGTCGTTTCGGGCGACATGGGCAGACCTTGGACGGGTTGCAGAATGGGCACGGATCCCTCGGCGGCGTCCTCCAGCAAGACGGCGGCGGCCGCCGCCGCTTCGCTCCCGTCCACCTGATGTCCATTGTTAGCGAAGCCGACCAGCGCCGTCCCATTCACCAAATCCTGCTGGTGGGCCACCGAGAAGCCCAGTTCCGAGGAGCCGCCGGCCTGGAAAAGGCTGGCGTTTCCTCCCCGTGAGGAGGACGGGACGAGGATTTGCACATTGGATTGTTTGATGACCTCCTGGCAGATCTCGATGATGGAGCGCATCAGTAGAAACTTGGCGGCTGTCATCAACTCCGGGAAGCACTCGAGTCGCACCACGATTCTCGACGTGTAGGCGAAGTCCAAGATGTCTTTGAAAACTTTGGGGCTGATGGTGTGCATCTCCAGTTCCCTGGCGTCGCCGTCTTCCGGCTGGCGGCCGAACATGGACTCGAAATACTCGCTACACGCCGCCAGCACCGCCTTGTGCGCGGGGAAGCTTTCCTCGCCGACGCGCAGGATCACGTCGCAGAACCTGCCTCCATCTTTCCTCTGCACGTCGAGGTTGTGTAGCATCTCCGCACTGTGCTTGCTCACCTGGTAGGTGTACGAAGAAGTCCAAGACGGCTCCGATAGCTTCTCCATGCCGAATGCATCCACTGACGGTGGTCGTGAGCGGCGGGGTCGCACGAAGAAGGGACAGATTTGGAAAGGAACCGAGAAGGACAGCTAGCTACTAAATGCGCCCCGAACGGACCGCTCCTCTGTGTCGTTGTAGCATCTAACGTTTAGGCGCTAGCATTAGCAGCAGGCTAAAGATGGCAGCCCCCCAGCTTCCTGTGCACTTTGACCCGGCTTTCTTGACGACAAGCTAGTTCGTTTGTTTTCTTTTGTGCTCTATCGCGCGCACGTTTGAGTCTCCCTTCGCTTAAGTGGCGCCTCGCCGTGCCATGAGGGGAAAGAGAAGCGCCGTAGGGGTCTTTTTAATCGCGGAGTGCGGACATGAGCGCGAAGGGTTCCTCTTCCTGTTTTTGTGACAAAACCCTGCCCCCCATCGAGACGAGCGTCGACCTCAAAGCCTTTTCCGCTCGACAATCGACAAGTCGCCCCTGAGTGGTCGCTCGGCTTCAGTGACGTGTTTGTCGTCATGTTTCAGTTGGAACCTGTCAGTTTAATTTTAATTTTACCAAAGCAGGCCCGTGTGCTCCATAAGGCCAGTTAGGCAGATGCTAGGGGGGCACTAAAGTACCAGGGTGCCAAAAAATGTAAAAAACTAAAATTTGAACATTTTTAAAAATATGAGAAAACAAAACAAATGGGTGGTTGGCGCGTCGGCCTCACAGCTCTGGGGTCTTGGGTTCAAATCCAGGTCATGTCCATCTGTGTAGAGTTTGCATGTTCACCACCGATTCAGGGTGTAGTCCCCCGCCTCTGGCTTGGAATCAGCTGGGATAGGCTCCAGCACCCCCCGTGACCCTAATGAGGATAAAGTGGTTCAGAAAATGAGATGAGATAAAACAAAATGACATTATGTAAAATTATGAATATTTTTTTTCGTTTTCTGAACCGCTTTATCCCTAGTGTCGCGGGGGTACTGGACCCTATCCTAGCTGACTTGTTCAAAAATGTTCAACTAAAATTTGAAGATTTTATAAAATATGACAAAACAAAACCAAAAGACAGTATTGGATTGGATAACTTTATTCATCCCGTATTTGAGAAATTTCATTGTCACAATAGCGAGGGTGAGAATTCCTGATACAGGAAAGGCATTGTTACACATAGTTTATTGGTTAGACAATACAGTTGCAAAGGCCGCAGAACAACAAAGCAAAAAGCACAAAGTGCAAAGCAAAGTATATGGGATCATTAAGAATCATTAAATCAAATAATCAAGACAGAAAAGCAAAAACACAGAACAAGCAAGTAAAGTATAGAGTACAAAGTATCATTTTCTGAACCGCTTCATCCTCACTAAGGTCGCAGGGGGTGCTGGAGCCTATCCCAGCCAGAGGCGGGGGAATCGGTGGCCAGCCGATCGCAGAGTATGTAAAATTATAAGCCTAATATACGTATATATTTTTTTCATTTTCTGAATCAACCATTGACGCTCACACTCATACCTAGTGGCAATTTAGAGTGTCCAATCAGCCTGCCATGCATGTTTTTAGAATGTGGGAGGAAACTGGAGTACCTGGAGAAAACACGCAGGCCCAAGGAGAATATGCACTCCACACAGGAGGACCAACCTGGATTTAAACCCAGGACCCCCGTGAGGCTGACGCGCTAACCACTCATCGGGCCGCCCACTCCAAATAGTGAAATGGTTAATCATGTCAGAATGCTATTAAGTTTCAATAAATATAATTTCTTCAAACTTTGAACATCAACTACCACTACTTATAACCACCTACCATATAAACACTTTCACCCCAATTCAGATGTAATATGTACAGTTTAGCCCCAAACAAATAAACACCTAAATCATTCTTTGCCTTCAGTTGCCTTCTACAGCTATTGTTCCACCTAAAATTAATGGGATTTTGTAAGGAAGGATTCATACATCAACATTTTTTTTTAAAAGGCAGAGATTTTACCCATTTTCTGTATTGGGGCATGGGTAAAATATGGTACAATCACATTGGGAAGTTTCTGGGTGGAATAATGGGAGGACCTAGTAACTACCCAAGTTGACAAAGGGTGCTCCGACAACAGTTTAGGTTTAAAATTTCAAGAATTTAGTCGTGTTGTAATTCAGTTAACATCGTTGACCGTTGATTTTGTACATCTTAACCATTTATATAACTGTAATCATGCAAAAGTTTCAAATATTTAGCTACAGTAATCTCTCAAATATTGTGGTTAATATAGACCAGACAAACATCGCGAAGTAGTCACCCCTATTATATCTACCTTTTTCTTCAGTGCTAAGTACTAGTAGCAAGAGTGGCTTCTGCTTAAGAGTTCCAGCGCAGATTTTCAAAATATTATGAATTTAAAATGTTTTTTTAATAGCAGAAAAAAACCGCAAATACTTAATTTGCACTAATCGAGGAATAAAGTAACCAATTTACCGAAAAATGGAAGAACCGTGACAATAAAACATTTAGTGTTTCTCAATTTTATTTATTTCTAGCTGTGCTTTATAACTTAATAGCACAAATAACTGAATCCAGACACCCCCAGAAGTTGTGAGACTGCCTCCTCTTGTGGCAGCTTGGATGGGAGTGGATACAGTTCCAAAGGAAAACAAATACACAGAAGGCACAACCAGCAGTTCCTTGGAGTAGTCTTGAAATGATACTGCTCATCCTATCTATGGGACTGAGCCACCAGCAAGGTGCCACATCCATCACTCGCAGTTGCTCTCAGCGCAGTTGAGGAAAAACGAGTCAACATGGAGTGCTACACGCTCTTAGTGACGGTCAAACAGCATTTAAACTTCACGACGGTTTCACCTGCCCATACCAAGAAAAAAAAACATTGCTATTTACAGTGGGACAAAGAAAACATTCCGTCATCTGTACAATTGTGACTATACACAGGTTACTCTCAGATTCACTACTAATCTAATACAAAAAAAAAACAAAAAAAAAAGTCACTTAGCTGCAGTAACACATCTCCATTGCCCGGTCTTACATTTCCTTTAAGAGCTTTGACTGAGCTTAAAGTCAAGCACTGTCCAGCTGTGTGCTGTGGTTTCAAATTAAAGTTCACTTTTAAACCAATTTATGAAGCCGAGAAAGGGGGAAAACTATAATTCAGTCCACCTCAGCATCAGGTTGTTTACGGCCGGAACTCCAACTCGTCTACACTTATGACCTTGGCTGGCATAGAGGGGAGTTGTTGATCCAAGACGTCAGCTCCAAACCACTTTGCCAGGCCTGGAGGGGGACTTCTGTCGTGGGGCTGGGGGCCATTCGAGCGATGAGGGCCTTGGCTTTGCGACTGCGGACCTGGGATGTTCGGATGTACTGCAAGTGTAGAACATTTTTTGTTTCAGCCCCAAGAAAAATATGTTCAAAATATTAGACAAGGGCTGATGAATAAAGCTATACAGAGGGAACCACTCACTATGGTGAGCAAAACAATTCCAAATTACTCCTAATTTAGTTAAGTCAATTTTAAAGACTACTCATCACTTAAGTTTTTGGTTATCTACTACAAGGTACAGTCATACCTTGACATACGAGTGTCCCAACATACGAAAAAATTTGTGATACGAGACAAGTGGCTGAGTATGCGAGAGGCTGCTTACGAGAACAACATCACTGTCTTTCTCGCTGCATCTCCCTCACGTAAAGCTATCTACGAGCACCGGCCGTACAGGTTGCATTTTTTGCACTAATCAGTGCAAAATTAAGGGGAAAAACAATGAGTGCAAAGCAAGCCGGTGCAACGAAGGGCGAACAATCATTTCCAAGCTGCGCAGTGACATAATGAGATGGAGGTTCTGAGGCATGCAAGCAGCAAGTTCTGACTCGAAAGCCACGGTGGAATACTTTAACATCTTTGCCTTGGTGATTACACAAGGTTTAAATGTAGTGTTACCCAAGATTAAAACGTGTGTAGTAATTTAAGTTCATTTAAATTAAATTTAAAGTTTATGTTATGTTAAGAGTGCGTTGCCTTCAAGTCTCTCTACTGTCCTCTCTCGTCCACGCATTCCGCACTACCATCTGTCTGTACAGAATAATATCACATTTTACTATTGATCATAACCACTAGAATGGATTTGTTACTTTGTGATTAGGTGGTGAATTAGAACCATTAAAAATATGTTTTTCCCATTGTAATATGTTTTGTGTTTTTTCAGAAGGTGGGAACGGATTAATTTGTATTTAGTTCATTTCTATGGGAAGTAGATTTGAGATAAGAGTAAAATGACATGCGAGCTTGATCAGGGAACACATTAATCTTGTATCTCAAGGTATTACTGTACTACCTTAGTTGACAAGTCTTCCATTAATAAAAAACAAAAAACAGGCTAAGGCACACATTCACAGGTTTTGAGCAAGAAACATTCTTTTAGTGCATTGTAAGCAAACCGGTGAACCTATTCATTCAAAATGGTCTAGAACTTCGAAATGTGAACAATGTTCAGTTAATTAAAATTCTCCTAACGGCACACTTAGTTCTCAACTACAAAATGACAAGGATCTAGAATCACTTCCGTATTGTGCAAGTTATGACTCATGACAATATTAGACTTTCCTCACTTTGTCTCTGGTGCTGTAGTTGCTGCTGCATTACTGCAAGCTGCATGTGGCTGTTTGTCCTTGGAGGTAGAAGTGGATGGCCTCCCGTTGAGTTGAGTGGGTATATGTTTTGGCCCAGGATTGCAGGCGGCAAGCCTTGAAATTGCGCCAGATCAACGTGTGGTGGATATATACCTGAGTAAGACGCAGGCAAAGGAACATTGGTTCAAATGATCCAGTATGGACAGCATCTATTAGGTTAAAAGAGGGTTTTGCAGGTCAGGGAATAAAATGTTCTTGACAGACTCCTACCTGCTTGAACCAGCGCCGGTCCAAGCTGCTGGGGTGGGATTCCCTGTGTCAGCATTCGTTGAACCACATTGGGATGAAGGTGAGGAGGACGCACCACTGGTACATGGGACATAAGTGGTACAGGATAGATGGAACGGGGGAAAGTTGAGGGTGGTGCCGTGGTAGGCGTATGTTGTCCAGTAGAATGTGGCCTGAGTCGCTCCTGCTCCTTGCTTAGTAAGATCTGAGTAGTGGACTTCATGCTGCCATTCCCTTCGACTGCTTCCAGGTTTAAACTAGCAGAGTTGCTCTCTGTAATCACAAGAAATGCCCACATTTCATCATCCCTGACCGGATTCGGAAATGAAGGAAAAATGATGGTTCTGTACCATCGTGAGTGTGTGCGGCCATCTCCTCTTTGGTGTCCGATCGACTTGATGGATCATCTTTGCTTTTGTCTTTCGTTGCATACATTTTGCGGATAACCGATGTAGGTGTAAATGATGGTGACAACTGTTGCAAAGGAAAAAGTTAAAAAAAAGTTTGAATTCATGGGAAAATATTTTGGGGGAAGTGGGAGGTTGAAGGTTCTGCTTACCATGCTGGTGACAGCACTGCCTGGTGAGTTTCTTCCAGGAGGCTGAGGGCCCGGGCCTGGAGAGTGGGTAACACGCTGTGGACTGAAACAAGAGCGCCAGATCAAAGCAAGCAAAACCTCACCTAGCTTTTTATTACTCCGTTGATAAATAACATCAATTTCGTCAAGTGTGAAAACTATTCAATAGTGTGTAGGGGGAACTGATGACCAAGTCCTAGCGACACACAAAAAATACCTCCCGACATTTGGACGGCCATTACTTGTCCTAGTGGGGTTTAAGTCAAATGACAACTTTTTTTTCTTTTTTTTTTATCTTGACCCATATCTATTAAGTCTTGCCACACTTCAATTCAAGGGTCTTCAATTGATGCAATACGAGATATACATTTTACCTGTGTGTCTAAACCGGTCCTCAAGGGCCAGAGTTGGTGCAAGTTTTTATTGTAACCGATGGAAGAGGATACATGTTTAATCGGGTGTCTTAACAGTGTGATCAGTTGATTGCCATCAGGTAATGCTGGTTCCAGAAGAAATCTCATTGGTTAAATTCTGTGCTGGATCAGTTAAAACAAAAACATGCACTGACTGGAGCCCTTTGTGACCTAAAGCAATACATCTATGCATCGGAGGTGTCCAAACTTCTTTAAGGTTTTTAATAAAAATAGAAAGTTTAATAGTCCAAATAGAGCACAAGGAAAGTGGAATTTTTAGTTGAGAAAGACATTTTTATTAACTCAGAGCTGACCAAATCTTTCAACATTACTCTGAACCAGCACTTCTCATTTATTTTCCACTCGATTAATAGATTTGCACTCACACAATGCTTTGTTTGCTATCTTTCCATGTGGAACATAGTGGCCTACTCATGACTCATTCTCACTCACAGCTCAAGACAAATCTGCTGGCTTGGTCACTCTCCTCCTGTAAAGTTGGGTCACTTGTAGAACTACCAGTGTGTTGTAAGGTTTGAAGCCAAATGGGGGAGGGGGAAAAACAATAATATTAACTCACCGATTACGGAAAGATTTGTCTTGCGGGAGTCTGTTGTAGCCAGACTGGAATTGCTGATGCGCATGGAGTGCAAGGTCCTGTTGAAATGCCAGGGCTTCAAGATCTGCATGATTTACTGGTTTTGCGAGTGCCCTCATCTGGCAAAAAGTAACAAATTTAAAAGATCAGTAAATTGTGATGCTCTAATTAATCCATGATGCATTCCATTTAGTCTCAAAATTGACATGCAAAAGATGAAGCCCAGAGACATACCTCAAAATTACACACTTGGAGGCCTTTTTAATCATACATAGGTGTACCTCAATTACAAGAGCTAAAAAAAGGGGGGGGTGAAATCTCATTGTATAATTTGTGAATAATTTATTGTGAAATTATGGTTTAAAATAAGTAGTTCAATGATACAAGCCAAATTTCAGGATTTCAATCGTTTAACTCATTTTTTAAGTAATTCCTTTTCCTGTTCTCTACTCATTACAATTGAAATAGTAAATACATGATTTTTTAAGAATTCATTTCAAATTATCGTGGAAAATGACTTCTGTCAATAACAAAAGTCAATGTTAATACTTTGTTAAATATCTAGGTTGGCAGTGACAGATGACACATTTTCTGTGACTCCTTAGCAGGTTTCCACACAATTAGTATTTTGGCCCATTTCTCCACGCAAATTTCTTCCGGACTAGTGATGTTTGGAGGCCGTCGTTGGAGAACAGACGTTCAACTCCTTCCAAAGTTTTTCTATGAGGTGGAGATCTGGAAACTGGCTAGGACACTCAAGGACCTTAAAATGCTTCTTTGGAAGACACCCCTTCATTACCCAGCATTTGGGATCTTGGTCATGTTGAAAGACCCAGCCACGTTTCAATTTCATTAGCCTCATTCATCCTCTCCTTTACACATGGTCATCCCAGCCCCTTTGGAAAAACAGCCACAAGGCATGAGGTTTCCACCTCCATATTTAACAGGGGGTTTGGCGTTATTTCTCCTACAAACACGACAAGGAGGGTTGTTTCCAAATAGTTCCATTTTGGTTGTGTGTGACCATGTGGCTATCTCCTAGTCCTCTTCTGTATTATCCAAATGCTCGTTGGCTGGCAAACTTAAGATAGGCTTGGGCGTGTAATGGTTTTAGGCTTAAAGACACATCTGACACTTGAGTCACTGGCAGTGTTAGTGATGGTAGACTGTTTAACTCTGGTACCAGCTCTTTGAAGGTCAATTAACAAGGATTATTGCTCACCATTCTGGTGATCATTTTGATGCCACAAACATGTGCCAAGCCCCAGGTCAAGGAAGATTAGTAATGGTGTTGGGTTTCCATTTTCTAATGATTGTTCCTACAGTCGGTTTCTTCACACCAAGCTGCTTAACGATTGAAGATTCAGTTTTCCCCAATGTGGTTCAGGTCTATCACTATTTCCGGGGTCCTTTGACAGCTCCCTGGTTTTGGCTAATGTGGAGTTTAATGTCTGTGCACAGGTGTCTTTTATACTGAATTTAAAACGGGTGTCATTATATTGATAACGAGTAGAGGACAGAGGATCTTCTTACAGAAGGAGTTACATGTGTGAGATCTTGAAATCTGGCTGGTTTGTCATTGACCAACTCCTTATTTTGAATCAAAATTTGCAAAAAGAAAAAACTAATGTGAAATCCTGACCACCCATCCCCACATTAGATCCGTGGTAGTTGAGGTACACTTGAAAATTACAGCCCTGTCGTTAAATGAAAACCAAATATTTTCTGCCTTACATTTTTTTTTACTGAATAGACAACGCATTTTAAATCTATAATTGAAAGGAATGGTAATTTATAGAAAACAAAACAAATGTTGAGGTCCTTAATATGCAGAAGGTATTACAATTAAGATGCAGCACACATCCTAGTGGATTCAATTAAAATTGGCCACCGAGGAAACGATCGTCACGCTACCTGATGGTGAGCTGCAGCTGCAGTGTTCATAGACCGATGTATGTCAGCATATTGTTCAGGTATCAAGGGTTGAGCAGCAACTTGAAAGCCTACAGGTAACAAACGAGAGAAATCATTAACCATTTCATAGGGCTCTCATTTAACTTATTGACTGCAAGATGTATAATTTATCTTGACTGGAACAGGCTGGAAGCGAATTCCATCCAACCCTCCTATTCAAAATGGATGTCAAAGCCTGTCAACAACAAAATGACCATTCATTCATAGCCACTTCTATTGATTTAAATAAATTAGATCCTCTTATCATTTTAAATACTTAAATCTCCAAAAGGTAAATATTTAAAATGTATCAAAAATAAAAACAGGATTTTTTTGACATTTGCTTCTTTTTAAATGTACCGTAATTACTCGAATATAACACGCATATTTTTGCTATATAATTAATTCCAATAGTTGGGGGTGCGTGTTATAATCAATAACTAAAATAAATTACAAATTTTCGATCGAAAAAAGCATTGTCAAACTCACTTTGATGCACGGACATTGTGCAATTTCCAACTTTGAATTCAAAATACACGCATTTTAAAGATCGTCAAGCCTCACAAACATCACAATCCTGCATTAATAAGCTGGAAAGTAGAATACTACATTGTAGTGTTGTACGTACTTGTATTTAGAAATATGTCCAGCGGGGGGCAGTACATTCCCTTGTTACATGTGATAGTCTTTTCCATTGTGCATATCTTCAAATCATTTATTTATTCAATTTGTATGTTCCTTTTCTTGTTTGAGAATGACAATAGATATTTGAATTAAAACATGGTATTGTCAATTGAAATGTAGTCAATGTTCAAGGAAGTCTAAAAGGTATTGCAATATAACATGTCTACATGATATGTTTGTCCACTCTGTGTATCATCTATTGCCCTAAAATTCAAACGCATAACTCCAGCAACTGCACGACACTCGACACGCTCGTACCTGAAGATTTCTCTATCCGGTTTTGAACAAAACAATCGTGAAACGAAGAAAAAAAGGTAAGATTTCTGATTTTTGTCAGCGGGAAATTTTAGGTGCGCACTATATTCGAGTACTGCGTTTTTCCAGATTTTTTTGGCCCAAAATTACCTGCGTGTTATTTTCGAGTGCGCGTTATATTCGAGTAATTACGGTATTCTTCTTTGAATTGTTGATCAAGTGCTATGAGCCCATGGAAAAGTGTACATATTTGCCTATATTCATTATAAATTTGTTTTTAACATTTTATTAATTTCTCGAGTCATTTATTCATAGAAACGTTTTACGAAAATTATGATTCAAGACTTTTTAAAATCATGTACAGTTATTTTAGAGCAGTCATTCTTAACCTTGTTGGAGCTACCGAATCCCATCAGTTTCACATGCGCATTCACCGAACCCTACTTTAGTCTATATACAGTGGTACCTCGAGATATGATCTTAATTCGTTCCGGGACTGAGCTCGTATGTCGATATTCTCGTAACTCGAACAAACGTTTCCCATTGAAATGAACTAAAAACAAATTAATTCGTTCCAACCCTCTGAAAGAACACCAAAAACAGGATATTGGATTGGAAAAAAATGGTTTTATTTCTTCTAATTCGCCATCTAATAACAAAGTAACACAACTAGTGGTTTAATATTACTAAAGTGTTTAATAGTACTAAAATTATACGGATTTCAAAGGAGGGAAAGAGAGAGACGGGCGGAGAGGGGGAGGGGGCGCTTTTTGCACAGCAACACGCTCGTTTCATAACAAACAAATTTAAATGAAGTTTGATTACGATGCAGACACACAAAATAAGTTTAATCTAACCTTACACTAAACTTAATTCTAATTTTGTATTAAAGTTTGATACCTTTCTTCTCCCGGCCGGGTTGGCTGTTTGCCCCGCCTCCACCCTGACTTTCACCATCGATGGGCTGTTTGCTTTTGTATTACCTTCAAAATATTCCGAAAATGATGCACACAAATGTCCTCACAATAGGATAACGCACGACCACTTGGCAACATACTCCAGATAGAAGAGAGTAAAAACATCCAAAAACTGACCACCCCTGCCCATTCACTTGGGATAAGCTCCAGTGCCACATAAAACGCGTGAAGTAGTACAGATAACATTTTACAATTTTTGCTGAACATAGTTTAAACTTTTTGTTACCTGCTGAATGTTGCAAGTGGCTGTTGAAGTAGTCTGGTGAGATTGCCCTCTGAGGGAAGAGAGGTGGTGAAGGACCCTTATGTAGGCCATGAAGCGAGTTGGGTGCAACAGAGACCTCAGAGTTGACCAAAAGGTTGCCAAGTAGCACTGGGGAGCGACTACGAGCTGGCCCTCCCAAGAGCTCCTACGTTGCAAAACACATTTTTAGAAAAGATTATGCCAAAGCACCCAAGGGTCCATCATGCATTAATTCCAAGTGCCATTAACATTGACAAATGTCCAATTATGCTCTCAACCTTCTGCTGGCAATTTAAATTAGTTTGTCACTAGTATAGACATCCAATCCATTGGAACTATGAGACAGCCTTCACATTTAAAATTGCTTGGATGTCCATCGCCATCAATGGTAGCTAATAGAAAACATTTTAAATAGAGGAAATAAAGGAGTTAATATTTTACAAAATACAAACATTTCTCAAGCTACAGCTTTGTGTTCGATCTAAACTGGCAAAGGAGACTCCACGCAGTCTGAACTACCTGAAATATGTTTTTCGGTTGCTGAAGAGGCATTGGAACGTCAGTCAGTGTCACCACAGATTGGTCTGAAGGTCGCTATAACATTACAAAAAGATTAAATTAGTAGTAACCCTGCAATGGAATCTGCATTTCAAAGAAGTCAAACCGGATGAGCACCAGTGAAACAAATGTATTGTTCACTGTTCACATCATGAAACACCAGAACTAGAATTTACACGAGATTGCTTGCAACATTTTGCCGCCTCTAACAATGAACAATCCATCATCTAAAACAAGGGTGCCCAACTCTGGTTCTTGAGGGCCCCTATCCAATCTGTTTTCCATATCTCCCTCCACCAACACACCTGAATTAAATGATCAGTATCGTTATCAGGCTTCAGCCTGCTGAGGAGTTGATCATTTGATTCAGGTGTGGTAGAGGAGAGAGATAGGGACAACAGACTAGGTAGGGACCCTCGAGGACCAGAGTTGGGCACTCCAGATCGAAAACATTTATTTAAAATAGAAATACTTACATTGCTTGAACTGTTGGGTTTGGGTTGAGTTGGCAGAGTTCCACTCGCTTTCATGGTGCTGACCAGTTTATTAAAAGCTGACATGTCCGTGTCACGAGAGCGTGGCCGAGCACTTGGACCGCCCGTAAAAGCCTCTTCTAAGTGCTCAGCCATGAATGGTGTTCCACTTCCTCTTGGTGGAGGTATTACCTTTTGCACTTGTGGTTCTGAGCTCAGTTTCATGCCCTTCATTCCTCCTTCTACTTCCTCCAGGGACAACACTGCTCCAGAATTATCTGGGGTAAAAAAAAAAATGCCAATGGATTCAAATTCCCACAAACAATTCAGTTAAAAACAGTTCAAACTCACTGTTTTCCCGTAGGCGAGCCTTGTTAAGGGAGAGAGTGGAAAGAAGAGGCTTGAGGTCAACATTGGCCTTCTGCAACAACTCCAGTATGTCCACTTTCTCCTTAGTGTCTGATGATTGAATGGGTGTGAAAAATGGGGCAGCACCTTGACCTTGGCCATGGCCATGGGCTTCAAATCCTTCAGCAACACAAGCAAGTTATGACTACAACTTGACATTTTCCTCATTATTTACTGACAGAAAAAAAAATACCTGATAGTTTTTCCAGTTCTTCGTGCGGCGTGGACCTCATGCTACTAGAACGGCTGCCTGAAGGGCTCAAGTTGCTGGAGAACCATTGACTGAAGCGACTTGCTGACACAGGCCCGTCCGCTAAAACATCCTCTAGCATCTAAAAAAAATTAAAAATAAATACAAATCAAAGTAACATCATGGCTTTTTTATATATATATATATATAAATGGGGTGTGGTGAGTTAGCCTCTCTTTTTAGACCAGGGGTAGAGAACCTTTTTGACGACGAGCCATAAACAACTCATATTTTCAAATATTTTTCTGGCACGATGTTGAGTACTTTAAGTACTTTGACCAAGTGATTATTTTTGATAATAATAAAAAAAACACTTATTTGCTACAACGGGATGAAGGCTTTTTGCAAGGGATCACAAACTAAGAGCTCGCATAACTTCATGTTTAACTATTAGCATTGAGGGAACAATAAGTCCACAATTTACTAATTGACTAATTTGATTTATATTCATTTTTTTTAATAATGACATTCCATCTATTTCTTAGAGTAAATAAAATTATTACTTAAATACATTGAAAAATTGAAATGACATAAATAAAAATTATATCAAATATCTCTGCTTCTGATCCCAATAAGACTATAGTTGTTGTATTTTAATCAAAGTACTTAACTTATTGCCTGCCATTGACAACTAAAGATTTCTAATTCATTTAAAATGATATAACTGACTGTGGATGCTCAACCTTTATTCCAATCAACAACACTGGACATCACAGTCAAAATGGACATCTAGTGTCATCAATGGCAACCAATCAGTTCAATTAATGCCCTATAGCAGCAGTCACCAACTCTGGTCCTTGAGGGCCCTGGTTGGTGACCGGTGCCCAAAAGAGACGAGGTTAATTCAACGAAAAAAGAAAATTATGGCAAAAGTGTAACAAGTTAGTCACATTTTTGAATCTCAAAAGACCTCCATGAGCCCTAAAACTTACAGATGCCAGTCCTGGCATTGTCTTCTCCAAATTGAAATATTCATTGAAGTCAAAGTCACCAGTGGACTGGTCCGGCAGCACATCAGGGTGGGGGACCTCCTGATCCGCTGAAGAGCGTGGCTTCACATTTGTCTCTTCTGGCTGTCCATTACATTCTAAACGGGGGAGGGGGGGGGAAGAAAAAAAGAGTAACAGCCGATTCAGAGGTCAATGGAAACATTTTTTGACTTGCCTTCTTTCACAGACTCCGGCTTCCTCCTCGAGCGCCTGGACCTGCGTCTATCGTCTTCCAATATTTTATCATCAAATCCAATGAGCTCGATTGTCTCCGACTGGCTCGTAGGACCTCCAGAGAACCACTCCGGCTCCTCTTCGGCGTAAGAGTCATTCCTTCGCCGTTCACTAAATATACGTTTATCCCCAAAGTCTCTCTGTACAAGCAATACAGAAGACGGCCATGAATCAAACATGGGCCACATGAGTAGAGACCACATTTATTACAGATAGAGGATCCAACACAATGAGAACCAACCCTGACTCTTTTATCTCTGAAGTCTCTGACATCCCTTTCCCTTTCTCTTTCTCTTTCCTTCTCTAGGCGGGCTTCTCTTTCAAAGGCTCGTGCAGCAATGATACGACCACTTCCAATTCTGCGTGCCCCGCATAAACGAAGACTTTCATTCTCTTTATTTTCTAGAGGGCTGATTGGACGGGAAGAGTGGAGCGAAGGTGCAGCATTGCCTAGGCATCCACCTCCAAAACTGCGACGCTGCGGGCTTAGTATGACATCCAACTCATCCTCCTTTAACCTCTCACGAGGATCTGAAGAAACATGGAGCAAACAGACAGTCAAGATAAATTCTGTGTTTGAAAAGTGAAAATATCTAAGATTTGATTTTTAAATAAATGCTAAAATTTAATAGTTTAAAAAATGAGCGTTGATAACCTTTGGAATAACTATCAATTTAAAAAAAATGCTAAAATTAACAGATGCAACAGTTGCTTGTCAATTTTTATACATGGATTGCGATGTATATTTGTGGTGTGCTGCGAACAGGGCATCACCGAGCCAACCAAAAGATACAGATTCCAAATTAGAGCCTTGGAATCTTGTGATTTGGGCTTAATATATAAACTGTGATGAATAATACTAAATTATTATAAACAAATGAAGTGAATTCAAAATAATACAATTCATGACAGTAATGACATTTGTGTGCATTTTCTCCTGAGAGATAGAATCAGCTTCAAGAGCTTTTGGATACAAGAATAGCCCTGTTCTCACGAAAGGAATTTCTTAGAATTTCACAAGTAGTCACATTTATTGCATTCTCATGTTTGGCCTCTTCAACAAACTAACTGACAGAATAGGGTAGTATTGCCCTTCCAAATTATTATTAGTAGAGATGACTGAGAGCAAAGCCACCAAATAGGGACACAAGGTCTAAGTCCAAGAAGTCAACACTGCTCTAGAAGAGGATGGCTGCAGAGGCAAAGTCAGTGTTTCTCAAATACAGTCATACTTCTACTTACGAATGCTTCCAGGTATGAAATTTTTAGGTTATGAAAGTGCTTCATATGCAAAGAAGTACCTTGAGATACGAAAAAGATCCAAGTTACGAAACCCCACCAAAAGTAAATGAATTTCCTTATCCGTTATTTTATTTCAAAAATATTGTCACAGATGAATTGATTCTCACCTTAGAACCTCACTACACTCCACTGGGCTCTCATTGGCTGTCTCACAACAACCACTATCCATGTTTCAAGATTCTCTCTTCCATACCTGTCAACCTCGGGTAAACATTACCCTAATTGTATGCTTGTGTTTAATTTTAAGATATTAAGTCATTTTCTTAAAAGTTTCATTTTTGTGTGTTTCTCCCATTTTTCATACAAAATTGGGACACTTTTTAAAGGGTTTAGTTGGTAGTTGTGAGGACCGTGGAATAAATTAGAGAATTTACATATTAAGTACTGCTGTACTTACGAAATTTTCAAGTCACGAAAAAAGTTCTGGAACCAATTCATTTAGTAAATAGAGGTACGACTGTATTGGGGCGCGGCCACCAAGGGGTGCACAGAGCGATGCCAGGGGGGTCGGGGGGTCCAAGCATTATCTGGGAGTTTGTGATTCAAGGAACACTTTTTTCTTGGCTACAATAAAGTGTCATTGCACATTCATTGGGAGAAGTTTAATTCTTTCTGTGGGGAATGGGCACAACAGAAAATAATTAAGCACTGCACAAGGTCATCATGGTTACCTGTCTAGGATCAACTGGCTGCTTTTGTGCAACCACTGTGATATCCTAGATGGCCAATATTTAGACTTAATCTTGTGCCAACGCCCCCTCCAAAAAATGAACTCCGAGGTCACATTTAATAGAAATTAATGACAAGAGCATACAGACCATAAAGCACAATTAACCAACCCCTCCTCCAACTAGACCCAGCCAATCAAGATAAGATTCAAGCATCAGCAAAAGTTAGTGATGTTAACTTCATTATTTTCCCAGGTGTTAGCAAGCATTAACTAAAACTGATTTGATGGAACCCTCAAGACATACCTGGAATTCTTCGTTTCAGTGGAACTCTATCGTCCAAATGCTCTTTCTTCAAGCCTTCCATTGGAGAGTTACGTCCTGAGCTGGGGTACAGTGAGGCGTGCCATTTCTCAGGGTCCCAGACACCATCACTGTATAAGTAGATTTGAAATTACAATGAAAGACTTCACTGTCAAAGATGGCATACAAGAAAATGAACAGATGTAAACCTTGAACGTCAACAGGATGCCAATGTGCATCAAGTTGCCTCCCATAGACCACATGAGTAGCCTAAAAACCGGATTTTAAAGAATTTGGTTTGTTCATAGCGGTGAGAACACAAAAATATTAAGAGTTCGTGAGTAAATGTATTAAAACACTCATAAGGGGTGTTTTAGTAAGTTAAAAAGTCTCACATTTGAAAGTGTTGCACAAGATTGTGTTCATTATTTGCATTTACAATAAGATTTTTACACTCACTCCATAAATTTTTTGGTACAAAACTGATCCCACACTAGTAAAAATGGTGATCGCAGTGTTGCATGATGACTAAATACTAGCAGGACGTTCCTATATTTTCTACTGGTAAACGTTTACTTTCTGCTCTTCACTAATCAACAAGCAGCAATGAATATCAAAAGTAACCTCTGTGTGTCTATGTATTTTACATGGCATATTTGCAATGCTTTGAAATGAGAATCTGAGACCTCACTCATTATGATTTATGTCAAAGCATTTTGATTCTTACCTGTCATATTTATCTGAGAGACACTCTGGCCTTTCATTGGAGATTGGTAGCTCTTTTATATGAAGAAGCTCCTCCTACATTTTGACAAATCCAAGTTAAATACTGCTTCACTAATGTATTGAATAAATATCCCACCCATCACCTTGGTATATCTATGTGAAGTGGAGGTGGCTGGTTGTTTCTTCACTTCGTCCACAGCAGCCTCACCTCCACTTTTTTCTTCAACACAAGTGTCACCGTCCATGGGAAGAACACTGCTTTAATCAAAGCAATGACACTGCTAGGAGAAAAAAAGAGATATTAAGACAGGGGTGGCGAACAATTTGGAGCAAAAATGTTAAAGTCGGTCAAAGAGCCACACCATACGTCAGAAGCAGATTTTGCATGCTTGTTTTTCATTTAAGACATCAAGTCATTTTCTAAAAACCTTCATTTTTGTGTTTCTCACATTTTTCATACAAAATTGGGTCATTTTGACCAATTTTAAAGGGTTTAGTTGGTAGTTGTGTGAGCATAGAAAAATCCAATCTGCCAAATAATTATTTAAAAACAAATGTAATGTATTATTTTTTTTCAGTGGTCCCAGCTGAATTTGAGTGTGTTTTAAGAAAGAATAAAAATAGAAACATAAAACGAGACAAAGAGTCACAGTATATACAAAATATCATAAGAAGCAAAGAGCCGCATTCATTTTGGCCGGGAGCCGCATGTGGGTCGAGAGCCACATGTTCCCTCTGTATTAGAAGAATAGGGCAGATTCATCTGCATTCAATAACAATGATGAAATACCCATCCACGTGCCGCACCAAATTAAATCTCAGCAGGCTAGTTGTCAATTTGACTGTCATTTAAAAGGCCATGACCCTTCGTTTGTGCTACCATTTGAGGGGGAAAAGACTTAAAATCACAAACCATTTGTTTAAAATAGGTAAATAAAAGCTAATCTAAACATTGACTTGGACAACTGATAGGGATTTACTGCACAAGTCTGAAAACCAACTGGGAAAGAGTAAAAACAATGTGACGGCCGTGACAATTGCGCTACTGCCCAAGTTCACCCCTTTAGGCATTGTCTTTTCATTTTTATTTTAGGTTCCCTATCATTCAGCATTATTTTCAAGTTAGTTGACCTCTTAAAGCGTTACTAATAGTACACTACAATTAAACTTTCCTTACCTTCAAAAGCCGTAAAACAGGCGGTAGAAGTTTGAGGAAAAATATCCGATGTTGAAGGCACCGACTGAACTCCAACTGACGCTCCTATCCAATTAACGAGTTAATTGATAACAAGATGAAGCTTTACCAGCGACAGCTAACTATCGCAATTTGGAAAATTGATACCAGCCGAGCCGTAAATTGAAAGCGTGATTGAAAGTTTTTATTACACCGAGTGCGTCGCATTTATTTTATTTAGAATTAAACGATCCTGTTTGATATTTAACGTGTTACCTCATAAAATGTAAAGGGGAGACACCGTACAACCATCTAAATATGTGCCACATTCATATAAATCATGACTTACCCGGTATGACGGCTGAATATGAAAGCGGTCGACCAATAGTTCACGTACGTCAGCTAGCTAGCTAATCTAGCCAAAACAGCTAGCTAGCCAGCTAACTAGCTGGAGAATGGGATAAAGCCCACACAGCAGATCTACACTAGTCGAGTTGTTGCAGTAATTAAAAAAGGGACTGTACTAGGGTGACTTGAAATAATTACAGTTTTAATATTCTCAATGAGTAATCTGAAATAATTGTCTACACGTTCTCTCTTTCCTGAGTCGTAGCAGCAATTTTCCTCTGATCACCGCTTTAAGAAGGTCCTCGGAAAGCTGTCACTGAACCCCGCGCGCCTTTGAAGAATTTTGAAACAGTCTTGTATGTTTCAATCATTTATGAAATGAATATCACAGCCATAATTTTCTCATGAAAATCTATAATGGTTTAGTAGCAAAAATCTAAATGGTTTTGGGAATATGTTTCTACATTTTATGGAAACTTTTGAATTATGAAAAGGCATATATTTGGACAGCAAACCAAAAGTTTGGGGTGTGCTCAATTTATTTAGCCTGCAGGACAATGAGCTCGGCGTGTCCGTTTAATGGGCCAAAATAGAAACATATCGTCGTCGGTGTAAAAATTAAACAAACCCTAAGAGTCACATGACGCGGAAAAACAAACGCGCGGTCTTTACCCAAACAGAATCGTCCGTAAGTAAGTGGGTGAACGATATTATTTCGATATCATGGCCATAGAATTCACTACGTTAAACTGGCATATTCTCTCTTCTTTTTTTAGTATTTTGCGTATTTGGGATACTTTCAATGACCAAGTTTCTTCTTAATCATGGGGCAACAATAGGAAGGTTGGATCTACATATAGTATAAGCATAAGTTATAATAAGTAGTGTCAAGTTCAGTGTTGATTCCAAAGGCTTTAAAGTCCAAAGGAGTAATCTTTCAGATATGCTTGGATGCAGTTGGGGCAGATGTGGAAGAGTCGAAGAGTTAAGAATAAGGTGAAAACATCGCTAATTCTTTTAATATATTTTGTCGTTTGATGATGTTTCTCATCTCATTTTCTGAACCGCTTAATCCTCACTATGGTCGGTCGTTGTAGCCTATCCCAGCTGATTTCGGTCCAGAGACGGGGGACACCCTGAATTGGCGGCCAGCCAATTGAAGGGCACAAGGAGACAAATAACCATTCACGCTCACACTCATACCTAGGGCCAATTTAGAATGTCTAATCAGCCCACCATGCATGTCTTTGTAATGTGGGAGTAAACTGGGGTACCCGGAGAAAACCCACGCAGAGCCGGGGAAAACATGTAAACTCCACACAGTTGGACCGACCTGGATTTGAACCTAGGTCCCCCACTGTGAGGCAGACGCGCTAACCACTCGCGCCGCTGGGCCGCCCTTTAATGGTGTTTCTTCTTAAATTTCTACAGAATCCTGGCAAGAAAGTTTTTTAAAATATGGATGCGGAATACCTTTGGACGATTTCTTCCTCATACGGCCAAGTAAAAACTATCAATTTAAATAAGTTGATAAATGTATGTTTTAACGTTCTGAGCATTCTTGAGTCATGTAATTTTTTGCACTCATAATTTGTACAGGATTCATTATGACAGTGTGCTGCTGAGAAAAACATTTGAGGGATGGAAAGAAGAGTGGTGGACATCTGGAAGGGAATGGAGTCTTTCAGTTTGTGCTCAATATCATTACAGGTCAGTTAGTATATGACGAGTCATTAACTAAAGCTGTATGAATTAATTTTATTGCCATATTTTGTTTTTGAAGATATTACCTTCTCTACACGACATTCCAAAGCTGGCAAAAGTATATTTCACTGAAAGTAGAAAAGAAGATGAAAATACAAAGAGCTCAAACATTAGGTAATTGGTTTATTAAAAAGCTTGATGTTCTTTAAATGTGAAGTTTTCCACCCCAATATATCCATTGTATTGATGTTCAAAAAGCTGACAGGCGGCGGATGCGTCAGATTTGGGACAAGTGGAAGCTTTACATTCACAAAAGACGGGTAAAAAGCAAAGCTTTTCAATTAGCTCGAGACCAACATAGGCACAAAATGCTGAGGTATGTAAAATTGAATCTATTGATTTTCTGATCAGTGCATTTCTTTTATTTTTAATAACAGATTTCTGTTCTTAAACTCAACCAGGTCAGTGTGGCATCTCTGGCAGATGGGGCTACAGCAGCATAAAAAGATTTGCGCTCTGGAGGACCAATCCTTGAATCATGGGACACAAAATCCACGAGGCAAGGTGAATACTCACTATCTCGCTCAGATTTAGTAAAGATCACCACCACTCCTCTCAGGAAAAAAAAAAAAAATGACTCATTCACTACCAAAGACACATAAACAATGTGGCTCAGGACGTGTGGCTTGTCTGTTCAGAAGTCGCTGATAACACCAAAACAGGTTGACATGCTTTTTTTTGAAGAAGAAGAACCAGTTTTAGACATGATTAATTAAGGCTGAGACATAACCAACACAACACTTTTACTGTTTGTGAAATATTTACCATTTTCCTGTGTTTACTATGCAGCTGATTGAACAAAAAAAGTTGTAATTAAAATTTTCAAGTTTTTTTTTAATATCGTGTCATGATCCTGGCATATCAAGAAGCATCGTATCGTGAGTTTAAGTGTTTCGTCCCGTCCCCAGAAATTACAGCAGTTCTTTAGAGAATATCTCTCATTTTTATTTCAGCACCATTGTGTAGTGGTAAAATCTTCTCTGCTGTCTTTGAAAAAAGGCTTTTCCTCAATTGGAAAGAGAGCTGCAATTTGTTGGTGGTTCCCTGATGGAGAAAGAATCCAAAGCGTCACTTCATTTCATGAACAAACTGAAAAAGAAGTCATTGCACGGTTGGCAATGTTTTGTCTCCATTCACAAGCACAAGAAAGCTGCAAAAGGTTATCTCCACAATATCATATGCTGTTTTGTCCATATATTTGCTGGCTTATTGTTTGTTATCCTTCATTCAGCTCAAGCTGAGCACTTTGTCCATCTTCACCTGATGAGAATGAGCTGGAGCGTGTGGAGGAGCGAATGGCATCGTAAACAGAGCAAGGAAGAACGCCTGCGAGACAAAGAACTGCCCTCTACTTTGGTATCTCAACGCTAAGCGCCGCTACAGCGGAAGGTATGAAGTATCTGCTTTTACAACTATCATTTTTTATGTCAGCTAAGACCTACCAGTACGTCTGGATTCGGGACATCCTCTGAAAATGTGACGTTGGACGAAGAAAAAGCCGGAGTTGGCCAAATCGGGTGTCAGTACCACTATCAACGCCTGCAGGTCAGTCTTGGGAATTTTTTTTATGTTATTCATTCTTTGATTTGATGCGGTTGTGCTGGGGCCTCTCCCAGCTAACTGGTAAGTAGGCAGGGTACCCCATTACATTATTTATTTGAGTATAACGCGCACCCATAATTTGTGACTAAAAATGGGTATAGGTACATTTTTTTCCACTTTTTCTCAGCTCACACCAAGGATTGCACCGGTACTGGTAACTGGCAAATGCTGAACACATGTCGCCATGACAAAACTTTTATTCACAACATATGGTACGAAAACCTGGTAAAATAAACTACCAGTATGAACACAATTTTCAAATGGAATTTACAATATTAAATCATTAAAGTCTAATTCATCATCATAATATTTAACATTTTGATTTAACATTCTGATTCATCATCATCATCAGATTCACCAAACAATTGATTCCATTCTTGAGTGAGGATAACGCAGCCTGGCCGGACTCGAGTGAGCGGCTACCCCGCTAACATTTCTCTGGAGCAACTTTTTTTTAATTTTACCTTCCCCTATAAACTTGCCTATTTGGAGAGGGCTGGCTTTTGTAAAATAGGGTAGATTATATCCCCTGAGAAGGGGAATATAAATTTACCTTCTTCAAGCCCTGGTAGAACGGGCTCTCGCGGGCCTTCTGGCGGACGAAGACAGGTTTTACGTCTCCCATTATAACGGCTGCGGAGGGGACTTTTTCACCGGCGGAGGGCAGTTTTTCACCGGGATTTGCTCATTAAAGGGAAGACCTCCTGTATAATGAGCACCCGAACTTTGCTTCAGTTTTTTGGTACAAAATCTTGCGTGTTATACTCTAATAAATACAGTAATTGGTTTTCAGCCAATCATGACCATCAACCAATCATGCACTCATGCCTAAGGACAATTTGAAATGGCCAATCAGGCTGAATGCAACCATGCATTTTTTTGGGATGTGGGAGGGAACTGGAGTACCCAAAGAAAACCCACGCAGGTAAAGGGAGAAATTGCAAACTCCACAAAGGAGATTGAACCCCTGATCTGTGCGGCCAATTTTCTTTGATAAAAAGTGAAAATAAGTCATTAGCGGTAGCATCACTGATGATCTATTACATCACACTGATGTAAAATACATGCTTTATTTTTTTGCATTTTCACATAGGTCATAAATAAGCATTGGACTTTATGTAAAGATGAACTGCAGCAGGCTGAAGATGAGACTTTCCAAGCTTTGTCAGACATGGCACTGAAAAACTATAGGTGATTTTAAATTCCCTTTTTCATGCATTCATTGATTCATTTTACTTACTGCTTATCCTCAGTAGGCTTTTCATGCATATTAGCTATAAACATGTCCCACATTCACTTACCATCCCCACTTTTGCAGAAAACACCTGTTAAGTCACTGTTTTGACCACTGGAGGATGAAAATTATTCAGCAAAGGCGCATGAAGGTACAATAGTTAATGTTCAAAAAAGGACATATACTTGTTGCAGAATGGCTTCAGTGGGTTGAAAAAAAAAGTTCATTTATATAATCATAAAGTCAGGGTTTTCGGTGGTGGGGTATCCCAGTCCGCCACCCGTCACATCTGTAATCAAATGGAAAACCTTCCACCTGCCCGAGGAGCGGCAGGTTTCAGGAGAAAGGGGCGGAGTCCCTAACCAGTTAAAAATCATGAATGAACTATAAACTAAACTAATTTCATATAAAAATCACGAACATTACATGTACTCTAAGTGCAAAAATTAATCAAATGGAAGGATTTAATTTCTGTAACCGCCAAGTACGCTTTCCACCCCCGCAGTGGGCAAAAACATGGCCACTAGGAAAGATGACAGTCTGCTTCCTGGCTTCTTACAATAAGTCAAAACACCATGAATATGTATCTGGGGTTTATTGACTCTTTACAGGCTTTCATGGAGGAGCTGGAGTGGCGTGCCGATATTTGGTTTGCAGAGCACTTTTTGGCACGTTATTTTAATCTGTGGCTTAAGTATATTTCACAGAGAAGATTGAAGAAAGAGAGGAGACACAAGGCAGATGTCTTTAATAAGTCAGTACATTACCCACCTGCTTGTTTAGTTTTCATGGTTTTAGCCAAGTCCAGAGAATATCGCAAATTATTTGCCCACCTGATTTATCTCCAGACAGCGTCTGTGCACTTATGCATTGTCCACCTGGAGAAAACAGTCAGACGAACACAATGATGAGATGCTGTCACTGCGAATCGTATGTTGTCATTTTTTAATTTTATGAGCCACACAAACTAAAAATAATTCACCAAAACATGATGAATATTGTAGTGGCAA
Source organism: Stigmatopora argus (assembly GCF_051989625.1). NCBI lineage: Eukaryota > Metazoa > Chordata > Actinopteri > Syngnathiformes > Syngnathidae > Stigmatopora > Stigmatopora argus. Next base: position 16,078,977 of record NC_135392.1, on the reverse strand, counting down.
AAACAGTGTTGGAAATACTGTCACTGATGTCAAGAAAATACGATCCTCAGGCCATTCTTCATGAAGAGCGAATCCTGGTGCAGAAAGCCTGGCTACACTGGAGGAAGCAGACAGACCAGCATATTGGAAAAGAGGACGTGAATCAGCAATCATCAGAACATCACTTCCAAAGGCTTCCTAGTATTTCTTTAGCACCTAGAGAAGACGATGCCACTGAGTCACATTTCAGGTGAGGTCCAGTTTGTTATAGTAGTAGAAGGTTATGGGTTCCAATCCTCGTCCTGGTGATCTAGTTTAAATATCCTTGCGTAAGATACAATGATTACACATTGTACCTGATCGTGTATTATCAGTAGGTCAATGAGGATTTAGTGTCAAACCGCTTTGAGTGCCATGAAGATAGAAAGGCGCTATACAAGTATAAGTGCAGTCATAACTCTACTTACGAATGCCTCTAGGTACGAAAGTTTCAGGTTACGAAATGTTTTATATGCAAATGAGTGACTCGAGATACGAAAAAGATCCAAGTTATAAAATCTGCCAAAAAGTAAATGCATTTCCTTATCTATTATTTTATTTTCAATTCCTCTTATTAAGCGATTAAAAACTGTACAAATGCAACATGGCACATATTTTCACACACACAGGGCACACGTAAAAGTCTAAAATGTACTACAAAGTGGACGACTTTCGGCCCGGGTAGAGTGGGCTCTTGCCGCCATCTATAACGGCCACAAAGGGAGATATTTCAGCGCTACAGGGCACATTTTCAATTGCTTTATTTATTTTAAGACATTAGTAAATCATTGCCTTATAATTTTCTCTCCTTTTTGTTTCTTCACATCTTTCATACAAAATTGGGACACTGACCAATTTTAAAGGGTTTAGTTGGTAGTTGTGTGAGGACCATGGAACGAATGAGAGAATTTACATATAAAGTACAGCTCTTCTTACGAAATTTTCAAGTTACGAAAAAGTCTTGGAACCAATTAATTTCGTAAGTAGAGGTTCGACTGTATCGCTACAATTCATCTTATTAAGCTATGAAAAGTCCCACTTCTCTTAACTGAAGCAGAATAGAGCCTCAGCACACTTAGATTTTTAATTACATGTTTTTTGTGTCCTCATTTTGAACAAGTAGGTAAAAAAATCCAACACTTGTAAATGAATAAATAATACATCAACTTGATGAACTAGAAATGGTGAATAAATGGATAAATAATTGATTTGACATACGTATATCACTAATATAATAACGATACATTAATTTCTTAACACGCAATAATATTTATCTGTAAAACCTTTGAATAATGTGTGCATTGATGATCATATTAGTTTGATAAGTGATTGTTTAAATTATTTTTATGTGCATGTCAGGAAGAATGAGCAGCAGGTTTATAGTCAAGGCGACCGATGCCATGTGACATGGGCTTTGGAAAGGTGGAAAAAGGTACTTGTCCTTTACACTATTTGTGCCATCTTTTGCTACATTTCTGCGTAAAAAGAACCAATTTTGTTTCTAACCACTTATATTGACCTGAGTAATCCAGTTGTGATGAAATGGTGACTTGTATAACTTACTGTTTTTTCAGTTTGTTAAAAGACAAAAAATGGTCAAGTGCAGCCAAGAGCATTGCGAAGTCAACGAAATTGCCAAGAGTTTGAAGGTATAAGCAATACACAATATTAACATGTGACATTAGACAAGAAACGTATCCAAATTCCACTTTTAGAAAGATAATAATGCAGCGATTTAAGTCTATATTGAGAGCTATTATTTAATTTCACAATATAGTCCTACCTCTACTTACGAATGCCTCTTGGTATGAAAATTTCAGGTTATGAATTGTTTTATATGCAAATGAGTAACTCAAGATATGAAAAATATCCAAGTTACGAAATCCCCCCAAAAGTAAAAGCATTTCCTTATCCGTTATTTTATTTAGAAAATATTGTCGCGGATGCATTGATTCTCACTTTATAACCTAGCAAACAACAAAAGCATTCAATTCAATTGGCTTTCTCACAACAACCACTATCCATGTTTCAAGATTCTCTCTTACATACCTGTCCACCTTGACTAAATGCTCCCTTTATTAATGATTGCAATTCCCCTTAATAAGCTATTAAAAACCGTACAAATCCAACGTGGCACATATTTTCACACACACACACACACACACACACACACACACACACACACACACACACACACACACACACATAGGGCACATGTAAAAGTCTAAAATGTAGGACAAAGTGGACGGCTTTCGGCCCTGGTAGAACAGGCTCTTGCCACCATCTGGCGGACAAACACGGGTATTACGTCTCCCATAATAACGGCCCCGGAGGAAACTATTTCAGCGGTGCAGAGCACATTTTCATATGATTTATTCATTTTAAGACAATAATAAATCATTTCCTTATAATTTTCTCTATTTTTTGTGTGTTTCCTCACATCTTTCATACAAAATTGGGACACTGACCTCATTTCAAAGGGTTTAGTTGGTAGTTGTGTGAGGACTGTGGAACGAATTAGAGAATTTACATATAAAGTACTGTTCTACTTATGAAATTTCCAAGTTACAAAAAAAGTCTTGGAACCAATTAATTTTGTAAGTAGAATAGAGTTACGACTATATTGTTTTCTCAGTGCAGTTGAATTCACACAATCACAATAAATATATAGTAGTTAAATCAGTGCCTAACAATCAAATTGCTTCTTATTATCGTTGCAATGGCATATTTTCTTTATAGGTCCTGTATTGGATGTAGTTTAAGTGTACTTGATGCTTTGTCATTTGCAACCCATATATGAATTATTTTGGGCCAACAGCTCAAGGATAGTCCTAGAACATTTGAGCTGACTGAACGAGCACTTTGGCACTGGGCCCTCACACTTCAAGCCAAGGTAAATTGTACCTGCTTCTTATTGCTCTAAACCGAGGTATAGGATAGGGGATTACACTTCTCTTCATGTGTTTGTGAAAAACCTTCTGCAGGTGCTGTATCGGTGGAGGCTGTGGGTCACAGAGCAGCGCAGTAAGACAGGGGAGCCATTGAAAGTGCCTCAGGTGAACAAAACCCTGCTGCTGAAGGTGAGCTTCATGTGCATTAAGCACAACACTGACCCGAAAATGACATTACTTAAAAGATGCTGTGTGTTTACTTTGCTCGCATTAGGACTTCCATGCTTGGAGAGAAGAAACAACACTTGCAGTGTTTGAAAAAAGGAAAGCACTCAACACGACTCAAAGTTCTGTGAATCAAGGCAAGAATAGAACACATAGCTGGATTTGGGCCACACAATTTGTTGAGAAGATTCCAACTAAAATCAATTTTTTTGTAAAAAAACAAACATAAATTTGGTGTTTGAATTTTGGCTTAAGTCTATAATTACATACATGTTTGGTTCCTTATGAAGACTAAATGTTCATAGTTTACATAGTCGATACAGTGACTGTTTACTTATAAAGTTGTTTGGTATGCACTATGATTTGCTCCAAATTCATAGTGCCATTTCACCACCTCCCTTGCCTCAAATCAGGAGTACTTTTGTTTAATACCAATTCTCATATGGAACAAACACCACCAAAAAGAACAAGAACACAACTGCAACATAAAATACACCACTTTATCAGAATATTATGCGCATTTGCGAATCCTCTTTCTGTTTTTTATAACCAGTGGACCTGCTGCAGAAGGAGCAAAAAGACACAGAAAAAGCCCGAAAACATTACAACTCCACACTGCTCCGTAAACTGCTGAGAGCATGGCGTATCCAATATAAGGTAATTTCCCATCTTGCCATAACCATTAAATAAAGAATGAAGTCATCGGCTTTCAAATGATCTCCCCGTTACAATATGATTATCACACAGGTGATGAAAGAACAAGGAATCTTATTTCAAAAACGGAAAATGTACCAGACCTACTTTGCACAATGGAGGAGCAAGGTTTGATTACTAATTACAGTAAAAACAATTACTTATATATAGTCATTCTGATTTAATTATGCGGAATTTACTATCTTGTTATATCATTAACTTAATCAGCAATATTACATGTTTTTATCTGAAACATTTACTAAAGTCAGCTCCCCCAAAAGAATTATTTCTCTTTGTGATGTACTGCTAGTCAATCATATGCATATGTATTATATATATATAATACATATGCAGTATATATACTCTTTTTAAATATGAGTTTTTCTTCATCCCAGCAGCTTCAGTTAAAACTCAAGGTGTCCGAGCAGACAGAACAAGCTCTTTGGCATTGGGCCCTCACACTTCAAGCTAAGGTGCATCTTCCATTCTGCCTTGACAACTGGTACTACAGTAATCCCTCGCCATTTCGCGCTTCAACTTTCGCGGCTTCACTACTACGCAGATTTAAAAAAAAAATTAAGTTCATAAAAATGTGAAAATCCACACTGAAACTCGCAAGCGGAAGCAACTCCCCTGTCTTCCGCTTGCTACCAAAACTCAGCACCAGAGCTGCCAACTACTCCGGAAATTCAGGAATTTACCCGGAAATGCAAGGCAAATTCGGGGACTCCGGACAACCTCCCTAAATTTTGGAAATCACTTAAAAAAAAAATTAAGCAATCGTTTCAGAAAAGTACCACATTTCCAATTTAAATGCCTCGAAATTCACATCATCGCTTCGGCTTCCGCCATCTTGATTCAACTGCACTGTAAAGCAGAAGAATTCGGTAACAAGAATGCATTGTGAATCATCCGAGTTACAACTTCTGACGAATGATTCGTCTTGTGTGACTTCAGTGCATACCGATTTTGCGTGAATTGCATTCACTACGGATAAACTCCGGAAATGTGACTAGGGTACTCCTGAAATGGAGTCGGCGGAGGTTGGCAGTTTTTATTTTTATTATTCTAAGTTCATAAAAATTTGGAAATCCCCGTCGAAACTCATAACTTTCGCTACTCTTGCTACTGGGACTCAGCACTGGATTTTTTAAAAAAAATTAAGTTGATAAAGATGTGAAAATCCATGCTGAAACTCGTAACCAGATGCCATTCTTGCAACTAGGACTCAGCACTGAAGAATTTATTAATTATTTTTTTAATAGGGGTGACCCTACTTCACGTTTTTTCGATTATCGCAGCCATGTCTGATCCACATTAACTGCGACATTTGAGGGATTACTGTACAATGCATTTTTGCGGCAGGTGCTGTATGCATGGAGACTGTGGGTCACAGAGCAGCGCAGGCGGAAGACCGAGACATTGGGAGAGCTTCAGATGGACAAAGATATGTTACAAACTATGGATGTGACCTACAGCGACGATAAAATTAACATCAGGAGTCTGCCTGAGCCTGGAGTGCAGCAAGATGAAGAACCAGTGCGTTCACATTCATCTTTGCTATCTTTAACTACAAGTACATGTGCCCATTTCAACCAGTTCATTTTTTTGTAGCTAAATCCACGACTTCAGCGGTTGTTGAAGCGTGTGGCCAAGAAATGGAAGGAACGGGTCCTTAGCAAACCATTGAAAAAGACAGTGACCTTCAATCTTCCTGAATTAAAAAATGATTTGCCATCTAAGTCCGGGGAACATGATGTAGCTGACAGCATACTGTGAGTGCAAAACAGACATTAATGGATTTTTAACATAGTGATATTTTTAACATAATGTTCCTTTTCCCCCTCAAGAATCCCTCCCTTGATGCGACGCCAACCTCGTCGCTGTGAGGAACTGTTCGAGCCGTCTTTTAAAGTATTATCATATGATGGGTAAGATGTACTTTATTCATCATACAGTTCATGTTTTGAAATGTAAATATTTCAGTGGTACCTCTACTTATGAAATTAAACAGTTCTAGAACTTCCTAACTTAAATTTTTTGGAAGTGGAGCAGAATATTACCTGCAAAGTCTATCATTTCTTACACGGTCTTCTAAAAAAAAAAATTTAAACCCTTTAAAAAGAAAAAAATCAATGTCCCAATTTTGTATAAATGATGTAAAAAACACAAACATGAGAGAAAATGATAGGAAATGATTTATTGAATTCTATTAAAGAGAACATTTGTTTGTATATACACTGGTGGTTCTAATTGGTCCTAGAACTTGTTTTGGAGCTTGGATTTTTCGTGGGTAGAGCAGTATCAAATTCGTTCCACGGTCCTCAAATTAAAACCTACCAAATAAACCCTGAAAATGATCATAGTCTCCAAATTCTGTATGAAAGATGTGAGAAACACACCAAAATGAGAGAAAATGATTTATTAATGTATTAAAATGAATAACAAGCATTGAAAAACATGTTTGATTCGTGCAGGTGTATAAGGTGGAAGCTAACGTCAAATTATGACTTAAAAACAATTTAGCATTACCTTTATTAAAGTTTTTCGGTTTTGTGTTTTTTTTCGATTTTCAGTCAGGATTCCACTTTCTTATTTTTGTAACATCTTCTGTCTTTCTTCGATAGATAACAGGGCCCGCTTATTCATTTAACCACATTTGAAAAACTAAAAAAAAAACTGTTACAACTCCGTGACAATGAATGGCGGTCGGAAGTTGTTGTGAAGCAGCCAATGGGAGGCCAGGGGAGCGTAGAGTGATTGTCAAATAAAATGCAATGATACTGCGACAATTTCAAAATAAAATAAGGAATACAGGAACGGTATTTACATTTTGGGAGATTTCATAACCCTGGATCTTGTTTTCGTATATTTGAACAGTAATTTGTATATCAAAAGGATTTCATAACCTTAACATTTTGTATGCAGAAACGTCCGTAAGTAAGATTCCACTGTATATCCCAAATAGCAGGATGGTTATATTTGAATTTCAACAGAAACCATGAAATGACTTAAATTTGTGTAATTACGTACCTTTGTTCTTTTTAATCCATTGCCACACATTTGCTAGAGTAACTCCAGTAGTGTGGAAGAATATTTCTTCATCCCAGGCAGATCTTCATCCTTTCATTCTCCTTATGTTCATTTCAGCGCCAGGTGTCAATATACAGACGTCATTCATTCGTCACCCCAAAAATGTCCAGTCTCCATAGTGGAGACGCCTCAGCCACAGCGTGAGCTGCTCCTGCCTCCTTCTACTTTTATGAGCGCAAAAAATAAGGTAAAGATTACAACTCGGATTTTAAGGTCTACTTGAATTCCCCTCCTTGTCATCCATATTCTAATTGTTGTTCATGTCCAAGTTGGAATATGACTGGACCTTCAGCCCAACAAAAATGCCCAATCTAAAACAGATTTTGTCTACACCTGCAGGTATGTCACATTACATTCCTACTTTTTGTCATACCTCTACTTACGAATGACTCTGGGTACAAACTTTTCAGGTTACACATTTTTTTTATATGCAAATGAGTGACTCGAGATAGGAAAAACATCCAAGTTACGAAATCCCCCAAAAAGTAAATGTATATCCTTATCCGTTATTTTATTTCAAAATATTGTCGCGGAGGCATTGATTCTCACTTTAGAACCTCGCTACCCTACACTGGGATCTCATTTCATCGCTCTCATTCTATCTTATATAATGACAACAAAAGCATTCAATTCAATTCAATTGTCTGTCTCACAAAAAACACTATTTATGTTTCAAGATTCTCTCTTACATACCTGTCCACCTCGACTAAATGCTCCTTTTATCAATGATTGCAATTCCCCTTACTAAGCTATTAAAACCGTACAAATGCAACGCGGCACATATTTTCACACAGACACACACAGGGCAAATGTAAAAGTCTAAAATATAGTACAAAGTGGTCGGCTTTCGGCCCTGGTAGGACAGGCTCTTGGCGCCATCTGGCAGGCAAACACGGGTATTACATCTCCCATACCAACTGCCGCAGAGGGAACTATTTCAGCAGTGCAGGGCAGATTTTCATATGCTTTATTCATTTTAAGATATTAATAAATCATTTCCTTATAATTTTCTCTCATTTTTGTGTTTCCTCACATTTTTCATACAAAATTGGCACACTGACCAACTTTAAAGGGTTTAGTTGGTAGTTCTGTGAGGACCGTGGAACGAATTAGAGAATTTACATATAAAGTACACCCCTACTTTTCAAGTTACGAAAAAAAGTTCTGGAACAAAATAATTTTGTAAGTAGAGGTACATCTGTACTGTAGTTTTTATTATGCTTAACCGATTGTACAGTAGTACCTATTCAAGATCTACAGCCAAGAGAACAAAATGGTGGTTCGGAGACTGATACAACCTCATCGCTGTTGAGGGAGCTAATGAGCATCCAGCAGGACATGAGACACTTCCAACAAGAAAGAAAGCAGCTCAGGTGAACGCTTGTTGCAGAACAGTGTTTACCTTGCGGTTCTGTATTTTTGTACGTTCTTTTTTGACTGATGTTTTTTGTCTGCTCAGGCTCTGGCAGAGAGTCAAAGACGTGTTGCAAGGTTGGCTGCAAACGAGTGGAAAAGATGAGGAAATGGATAGCAGTGCAGTTTGGCAACAGGTGAAGGAGGTAAGTGAGGGTCGTTGGGTATACAAAACCAATTGTTCAAACATTCTTCTCAGTTGATAATTTGCTTGTTAACAGCTTGAAGAACGGATTGAGAAACTGTCTTGTGAGCTGGGAACACGAAAGCTGACAATGCGCCTTCATGTAGAAAGGCTCCAACATTTACAAGCTGTCCTTGACTGCTCAGGATTTTCATCTCTGTATTGCCAAATGCAAATGCAAACATAACACCAAGTAATGATTGGAAACGGTTTAGGTCTTTTAAGGCAACTATTTGTACTCAAAGACCCATTTGTGCGATTTATGTGTACCTTGATTGTAACATTTTATCTTTAGAGCAGTATTTTACCAATACATTCTTGAATTTGTTCTGCGATCCTCAATACAACTACAAACTCAACTCTTTAAAAATGATCTAAGTGTCCCAATTTCATATTAAAGATGTGAGAAACATGATGAGGAAATATTTCTTATTGTATTAAAATGAATAACAAACATGCAAAAATATTTTCTATTCCCGCAGGTGTTTTGGGGTGTCTAGTTTTTTTTAAATTTAAGTAAATAAATTTGATGAATTAATTAGTATTTTTTTAAATTAGATTTTGAGCCAGTAAAATATTTTTTCATCAGTGACATTTCATCAGATTTAACATTACTATATATATATATATATATATATATATATATATATATATATATATATATATATATATATATATACATACATGCATGCATACATACATACATACATGCATACATACATACATACATACATACATACATACATATATATATGTGTGTGTGTGTATATTATATATACGTACATACATACACATTCAAACTTAATCGTTTCCAACTACATATTTGCGTATTAAAGTGGAACTGAATTGTATAAATCTAGTTGCTTTTTAGTTATTTAAAGTATAACAGTGCTTTACAGTTATACTGAAATTTAAAAAACAATGTTTAATGTTCGCTATGATTGTGATACATGGAGTGTCTTTTAAGGTGGTAGGCCACTTGATGTAAAAAAAAAAATGAGGCAAAGCAACCCACTATTGCGAGTAACTCACTACATATCCCATAAAGCCTTGCGCGCGTGTCAGGGTGCACTGCAAATTACTACCGGGCGTCTTCAATGTTACGTGACACGCGTTCCATGTTTTTCCCCCCTGAACTGTCAGAAGAGTCAAGTCACATAATAAGCCAAACGCTACTGTCTGGTGTGGTTTCGAAGATTTCACACCCCTTTAACTCTTTCATAAGGTAATATGTTTTAAGTTTTTTCTACTTTAATCGTTTGCTCCATTATCTGAAGAGCCCGCCTTCCAAGCCCGTCCACATTTCCTTACCTGTCAAAAACTGGATTTGCGGCATAGCACGATGAGTGTAGTACACTAAATTGTAAAATAAACTATCGGCGAGATGTGCTCGTATTTATTATGGTAATTACAAAACTGTATAGTTAAATTCAATGACATGTTTATATTTGTACTTTTCACAAGGGTCACCTACATACACAGGGGATATTATAACCCATTCACTTAACAAAGTCAGTTAATGTCTTATCTCATCTCGTTTTCTGAACCGCTTTATCCTCACTAGGGTCGCGGGGGGTGCTGGACCCTATCCCAGCTGACTTCCGGGCAGAGGCGGGGGACACCCTGAATTGGCGGCCAGACAATCGCAGGGCACAAGGAGACAGACAACCATGCACACTCACACCCATACCTAGGGGCAATTTAGAGTGTCCAATTAGCCTACTATGCATCTCTTTGGAATGTGGGAGGAAACCGGAGTACCTGGAGAAACCCCATGCAGGCCCGGGGAGAACATGCAAACTCCACACAGGTAGACCGACCTGGATTTGAACCCAGGTCCCCCATTGTGAGGCCGACGCGCTAACCAGTCATCTGCCGTACCCGCAATTCAGTCATCTTTTTTGGAGCGACAAATCCGATATTTATACAAGAAAATACGGTAGTATTTTAAAGAAAGAATTTAAGAACAAACTCTTGTTTTGGATCTTAGTAGTCGCAGTGCATGTCTGATTTATTTGCCATGTGTCATATAGATGAGATTGCCATGCAGAGTCAGCCTAGTGCACACGTCATCTTCCAGGGGAACAACCTCAGCTCCCGCAGGGATGTTTGTCCCTGACTGTGGTTCTACAGATGTTCAATCCATGCAGCTGCTCCAGAACTTTATCTCCCAGGCGACACGGGTGTTTGCCATCAGCGGCGCCGGTCTCTCCACGGAGTCCGGCATCCCAGATTACCGCTCGGAAGGCGTCGGCCTGTACGCCCGCACCGACAGACGACCCATGCAGCACGTCAAGTTTGTCCGCAGTGCCAAGTCCCGTCAGCGTTACTGGGCGAGGAACTTTCTGGGGTGGCCGCAGTTCTCCGCGCATAAGCCGAATGCGGCCCACAGGGCTCTGCAGCATTGGGAGGGGCAGAACAAGCTCCATTGGCTGGTCACACAGAATGTGGATGCTCTTCATTCAAAGGCAGGGCAGAAGAGACTCACTGAGCTCCACGGATGTGCCCACAGGTAATCAAACATCATGTCAAAATGCTTGTTTATTCTTCATCCTTTTGTTCATCTTACAAGCTGCTTATCCTCACAAGGGTCGTGGGGGTGCTGGATAGAGGTTACATCTTGAGCCCAAACCCGAGCCCGATCCTAAAATGTCAATCATTACCTTGGGTCGGGTCGGACTTCTCTCTCACCGGAAAAAAAAAGTTCTATGTATTTATTCGAGTATAACGCGCAAAATTTTGTACCAAAAAAAACGAAGCAAAGTTCGGGTAAGCTTAATACACGAGGTGTTCGCCTTTATGACCAAATCCTGGTGAAAAACTGTCCTCGGCAGCCGTTTCAATGAGAGACGTAAAAACCTGTCTTTGTCCACCAGATGGGGCAATAGAGCCCCAAAAGAAAATTAACTCAAGAAGAATGGAATCAATTGTTCGGTGAATCTGATGATGATGAATCAGATTTTGAATTTTTTTTAAATATTATGATGATGAATTAGACTTTAAGAATTTAAAATTGTAAATTCTATTTGAGAATTGTGTTCATACTGGTAGTGTGTTTTACCAGGTTTCTGTACCATATGTAGTGAATAAGCTACCTTGTGGTGTAGAGGTTCTCTCACCTGACTTCGGTGAGGGCAAGCGCTGGCTCGATTCCCGCTGGTGGCGGTATGATTGGGAGTTCGGATGGTTGTTTATCTCTCTGTGTGCCCTATGTCTGAATGTGACCAATCTAGGGTGTAGTCTGTCTTTCACCCTATTACAGCTGGGTTAGGGTCCAGCAACCCCCGCAACCCTTTTGAGGATGGCCAGTATAGAAGATGAATGAATGAATGTTGTGAATAAATATTTTGTCATGGCGACATGTGCTCAGTTACGAGTACCGGTGAAATCCTTGGTGTGAGCTGAGAAAAAGTGAAGAAAAAAAATGTGACCAATATTTAGGTCACAATTTATGGGTGCGCGTTATACACAGGTGCGCGTTATACTCGAATAAATACGGTATACTAAAACGATGTGTAGTCTCTCTCGCTGACTTTTTAAAAATAAATATATGTTTATGAAAACTCAAACAACCCTCGATATTGACTGAAAGTCAGTGGGGAACCCGGGAGAAGAAAGGTATCAAAATGTCAAACAAAATTAGAATTCAGTTTAGTGTTAGGTTCGATTAAACTTATTTTTGAGTGTGTCTGCTTCGTAATCCAATTTCATTTAAATTTGTTTATGTTATGAAATGAGCGTGTTGCGGCACTGTATTATGTCAATGTTTAAATTGTCTTGAAACAACCAAAATCAACTTGTTGATAACATGTGTTTTCATGTTTAGGGTGCTGTGTTTGTGCTGTGGCTGTATCTCAGCTAGAGAGGAGCTCCAAAGGCGTTTTGTCGAACTGAACCCCGATTGGAGGGCTCAAACCGGGGCTGCAGCTCCAGATGGTGACGTCTTCCTGGAAGATGAGCTAGCTCTCCACTTCAGGGTTCCCGCTTGTGAGATTTGTGGAGGAATACTGAAGCCTGAGGTGACCTTCTTCGGCGACACGGTGAACAAAGACACCGTCCAGTTTGTACACGGTAAATTAGCCGAGTCGGACGCCGTGTTGGTCGTCGGAACGTCACTGCAGGTAAGTGTCACTCAAGAGCTGTATGTAAAAGTCAAACTTTTCTCTGGTGATTAAATGTGCTCATGTGTGATCTTCCACAGGTTTATTCAGGGTACAGATTTTTACTAGCAGCCAGTGATAGAAAAATACCGATCGCCATCGTGAATATCGGACCAACCAGGGCGGATCATTTGTCTCAACTGAAAGTCAGGGGGCGCTGTGGTGAAGTGCTGTCAATCGTTCAACCGACCTGATGTTAATGACATCAAACATGGATGTGCAGTAATCCCTCGAATATCACAGTTAATGTAGACCAGACATGGCCGTGATAAACAAAAAAACGTGAAGTAGGATCACCCCTATTTAACTACAGTAATCCCTCGAATATCGTGGTTAATGTAGACCAGACATGGCCGCGATAATCGAAAAATCGCAAAGTAGGGTCACCCCTCTTATATCTACCGTTTTTTCTTCTTCACTGCTGAGTCCTAGTAGCAAGAGTGGCTTCCGCTTACGAGTTTCAGCGTGGATTTTCACATTTTTACTAACTCTATAAAAAATAAATGTCATTCTTTTTGAAATAATAAATAGCTGAAAAAAATCAAAGCAGTGAATTCGCAAAAAGTGAAGACGCGATAATTGAGGGATTACTGTATCTTTTTTCCCTTCAGTGCCGAGTCCTAGTAGCAAGCGGAAGATGGGAGTGGCTTCTGCTTGCGAATTTCAGCATTGATTTTCACATTTTTATGAACTTAAATAAAACAAACCTTTTTTAATCTATTTATTTAATTTTTAAATTTGCCCCAGAAAAAAAATCTGCGATATAGTGAAGCTGCGAAAGTTGAAGCCGCGATATTCGAGGGATTACTGTATAGTCTTTTCTGGGAATAACTACCTCAACTACAAGACACTGCCTTAATTGCCAGGATTCAACATTTAGTCTCTGGATAAAACAGAAATTATAGCATAGTTGCACACTACAGAAAACTACAGGCATACAAACGGCACTGTATTTTGAAACAAATACTTCTCTGACAGTTTCAATAAAAATTATGTACTCACTATTGTTGTCAGAATTACTAGTGCCGACTTTGCGTTGGATCTCATTGTTGTAGGTGTACTTAAAATTGGGATGAATGATTATCCCATTTCAAGCAAATCTCAATCTAGATCGTCTACACCAGGGGTGTCAGACTCGGTTGGTTCGTGGGCCGCGTTAACGTCAACTCGATTTTATGTAGGCCGGACCATTTTAGATATATTTAGATTTTTTTATATAAATGGATTAAAATCCCTGAATATTCAGTTTTTTATAGATCTAAAACAATGTTAATTTTAGCTTTTTTTCAATATATTTTTAGATTTTACAAAATGATTTTTGAACTAAAAAAATCAGGAAATTTAATATACATCTATATGTACTCTTGATTTGATCCTAAAACAGAAAGTCGGCACTCATGATTTACTTTCCCGGGCCACACAAAATGATGCGGCAGGCCAGATTTGGCCCCCGGGCCGCCACTTTGACACATGTGGTCTACACTATATTGTGTATAATTCTTGCTACACTCGTATTTTATTGAATTGTTTTTAATGTTGTGGCACATCAGCAATGTGCGCCATTATGGCACAAAATAATTTCCTGACACTGCCCATTAAAATGAATAACTTTTGTCATGGTGTTCTAAAACTTCTACTCCACTATAGGATGCTAATAATTTTATTTGTTAATCTGAGTATAGTCTCTCCAGTCTATATAATACTGGAGGACTAGTACATGAAGTTGGACTTAAGTAAACAAAACTACAAATCTGTTGCCGAGATCAGTTGTTTCCCTTCAATTCTTTTGTCGATTTTGGAAATGGTTAAAGATAAAAAAAACACTGAATTAAATCATCATTAACAGTTTAATGGAGTGATGAGTAGATGTAAAAATAATTCACAAACACACTGATGACAGAGTGACGGCAGAGTGACAAATAGTGAGGTCTTTTAGGACATTTTGCTGCTGGAATCTCTCGTGTAGGCCAAGTTTCCACTTCTCCACAACGGACAAGGTCTCATTCTGCAGAACGGCGGGGATGCTAAATGAATATAGGCAATATTTCTGGCTAATGGCATTTGCCGGCCATGTTGCAAATGCCTTGGTCACCGTCAAAGGGGTCATCGCGAGACAATTTTCAAAGCTCTCGGTCTGGTCGAACCAGTAGGTGGCAGGGTAACCCAGCAACAGCCCGAAGACAGCGCTCAAGTTCCACACCTCCGACCCTTCTGCCACATAGATGCCTTGATCCACTTCTTTTGTGGTATCAAACCTCCTTAGAAGCAAAAGGAGCTCTTGTGCGATGTTCTTGAGGCCCGTTCTGACACACTCCGTTATGGCCGGCTTCTCCAGTGAGCTGCTGACGTCAATCACCACAGGGCTAGCGTTGTCGAGCACCCTCTCTAGATTGGATCGTGCCGCAGCCAGGTTAATGATGAAGCTGTTATCGTTCAAGTCCAAGGTGACCAGGGCTTCGGACACGATTCGGGACGACTGGCACGAGCGCAAGAACTGATAAACCTGCTCTGCGCTGGCGCTGTTGATGTCATACAACAGAGCAGGTTTGAGGGCCAGATCAACTGCTACGAGTTGAGTGGCCACGTCAAGACTCTGAGGGACAGACAGAGATTTCCTTCCTGTGGACAAACATTGACGGGCTGCGGAAACGGCCAGCTCCTGTGCGTTCATAGCTTGACTGTTCAATTCCGTTTAAATGGTTAATTACACTTTCTGCACAGTTGAGGAATTTGAAAATAAACACGACTTCATGTTCTCAAGTCTGAATATTTATAATTTAAAAAAAAAAGCAATACAACAGAAACTAATTATTTTCTTCACAGGCTCTGAAGGTTCTTTTCTAGATACCTAAAAAACAAAAATAAAAATCAGATTACAACTGCATTCATTTTGCAAACTGATTAAAAATGAACTCTCACCATTGGCCGGGATGTGACAGGGTTACGTAACGGGCTGAGGAGCCATCAAGTCAAAGTCAGATAGATTTCTTGCAATCCAAACACCTGCTGCAAACAAGCCCAGGTTGACCAATAGATTCCTGTAAAACAAACATTAAAATCATGGCACTAAAGGACTTCATCTTTTACAGAATCTTTGTTTTAATGGCTTATAATTAAATTATTTTTGCACACAAATCTGGGATTTTCACAAATCACACACGTAATTTCAATTCCGAAAATTAGCTAGGCATGAGGGTAGCCTGGCGGCTGAGTGGTTAGCACGTCGGCCTCACAAGTGAGAGTCCTGGGTTCCAATCCAGGTCAGTACACCTGTGTGGAGTTTGCCTGGTTCCCCCGGGCCTCCTTGTGGGTTTTCTCCGGTTTCCTCCCACATTCATGGCTGATAGAAGACTCTAAATTGCCCCTAGGTATGAGTGTGAGCGTGAATGGTTGTTTGTCTCCTTGTGCCCTGCGATTGGCTGCCCACCAATTCAGGGTGTCCCCCACCTATGGCCCGAAGTCAGCTGGGATAGGCTCCAGCACCCCCCGCGACCCCAGTGAGGATAAAGCTCGTCAGAAAATGAGAAAATTAGATGAGGTAGGCATGAACAGAAAAAAATAGATCCTCTAAGTTATTGACATGCTATATGTGTCTATAGATGCCACATCATGGCGGTTGCACTGAACGGCCCTCCTAAACACACAAACTGTTCTATGACGTCTATGTATTAATGAAGGGGGCTAGAAAATAGTAAAATATAAGCCAAATTGTTGTTTGGTGGTTCTCATTATATGATTTAGATGGGGAAAAAATAACAAAAACGAATTCCTTCCCTCTGACAAGGACAACCTTGTGTTGACAGGATGCTAACGCTAGCCAGATAGAGCTACACGTGTCTTTTCTTACAAAAAAAACGTCTACATAAGCTCACCTTCTGAAATCATTTCTGTCTGTTGCGAATTTGCACGCCAAACCGATCCAATCTCCCACGCTTGGAGAACTGGGCGAGCTATTTTTGGCTCCGACTCCGCTCATGATGCTAAGCTAAAGGCTGCAGCCGGTAAAACTACCTTGGAAACGAGTGTGATCCAACCGGAAGTGACCAAGTTACTAGGCTAAAAACCACACACATGAATCCTGGACACGACACGCCCCTTTGAAATACGTCATTTTTACGACACGGAGCCAAATTAGCGCATTCATAGGTAATGGACGGATTGAATTGGTTGACAAATATTTGTTGCACACAATTGCGCAAAAGATTGTATAATTACAACATTGGAACTGGAAGTAACCTCTCATATGTTTATGATAATTTAATACATTGACTTGACCTGTCAGACTAAGAAAACATGTTTTACACCTACAAAAAGGAAAAGCTTGTGGGAGTTAGTGAAGAAATTAGAATGTTACGACTCGATTTCAATCTCCGCGCATTGTATTTGCCGAGAATGTTGACCTTTCCAACATGGCCGCCACGTCGGCGTGAGTGTGCTGGGCTGGCGCAGCTTCCGCGCATCTATTATCTATATCTGTACTCCAAACCTTTTGTAATCAGTGTGACGTCATTATTCAATCGCGAGGACGCGTGACGACTCTGACGATGTCCGCCACTCGTTACCGTCGCTTCCTCAAACTGTGCGAGGAATGGCCTCGGGACGAGAGCAGGAAAAGCCGAGATTTAGGAACGTTTCTCCGGCAGCGAGTGGCAGCCGCTTTCCGCGAGGGTGAAAACACGCAGGTAGGTCAATGCGGTGGACTCTACTTTTCTGCTAGGTAGCATGAAGCTATGCTAACTTAGAAACATTGAGCATTTGACCTTGCTCGCCTTTACCTGTTAATTGTTTTCATTTCATCACGGTGATGCCAATTATTCGTCTCTAAAATATAGCCCAGAATAATATTAATTATTTTATATAACGCAGTCTTCTTTACTAAATTAAAATATTACCTCGTGTGTAAACTATTTAAGACAAATAATAAGCCTTCCTAAAATTTCTAATTTTATATGGCCCACAATGCATATAAAAAATATATTTATTTTTTTGATATGATATTCTTGTTTGAACTCCTAAATGTTTCATGTGTTATTGTTTTCTTTTTCCAGATCTCAGACACTGAGAAGTGCGATCAAACTTATGAAAGTCTAGCAAGAATTAACGCCAACACGTATAAACAGCGAGTAAGTAAATATTGACTCAAATGTGAATGACTTTTTTTGATGATGCAACTCTGTCATATTATAAAAAATTCTAACATTTGAATTTTAGCTGCAGGAGAGCAATGTATCATAAGCTCTCTTTATGTAATGCAGTGCAGTTGAACAGCACTGCAAACATCAACAAAGCATTTTTTTAAATTAATTTCTCATTCAAACCAGTTACAGTGTGATAAATTTAAAGTTATTGCAGATTAAGTGTCCCATTATCATATAACACATTTAAATACTTTCCAAATCTGCTTTTGGCAAAACTTAAACAAATCAAAGAAATTCATTTTCCAAGTCAATGGCTGGCTGCCTATTAAAGTAGTCAAATCTATACTTACGAATTTCCATCGGTACAAAATTTTCAGGTTGTGTTTTTTTTTATATGCAAATGAGTGACTCGAGATATGAACAAGATCCAAGTTACAAAATCCCCGAAAAACTAAATGCATTTCCTTATCCATTATCTTATTTTGAAAATATTGATTCTCACTTTAGAACAGGGGTGTCAGACTCGGGTTGGTTCGGGGGCCGCGTTAATGTCAACTCGATTTCATGTGAAATCCATTTGAGATAAACTTAGATACTTTTTATAAATGGATTAAAATAACTGGATTAAAAGCCCTGATTATTCAGTTTTTTTATAGATCTAAAACAATGTTTATTTTAGCTTTTTTAAAATATATTTTTAGATTTTACAAAACGATTTTTGAACTAAAAACACAGAAAAAATGGATTAAAAAATTACAATTATTGATTTAAAAGGGGGAAAATCAGGAAATCTAA
Organism: Stigmatopora argus; assembly: GCF_051989625.1. Taxonomy (NCBI): domain Eukaryota; kingdom Metazoa; phylum Chordata; class Actinopteri; order Syngnathiformes; family Syngnathidae; genus Stigmatopora; species Stigmatopora argus. The sequence continues at coordinate 16,060,367 of NC_135392.1, read as the reverse complement.
TATACAGCTATACTCTTCATTTTAATTTGATCCTAAAACAGAAAGTTGGCACTCATGATTTACTTTCCTGGGCCACACAAAATGATGCGGTGGGCCAGATTTGGCCCCCGGGCCGCCACTTTAGAATATCGCCACCCTCTACTGGGCTCTCATTTCATCGCTCTCATTCTATCTCATATAATAACAATAAAAGTTTCAATTCAATTCAATTGGCTGTCTCACAACAACCACTATCCATGTTTCAAGATTCTCTCTTACATACCTGTCCACCTTGGCTAAATGCTCCCCTTATTAATGATTGCAATTCCCCTTATTAAGCGATTAAAAACCGTACAAATGCAACACAGCATTTATTTTCACACACACACAGGGCACAGGTAAAGAATTTCCTTATAATTTTCTCTCATTTTTGTGTTTCCTCACATTTTTCATACAAAATTGGGACACTTTGACCAATCTTAAAGGGTTTAGTTGGTAGTTGTGTGAGGACCGTGGAATGAATTAGAGAATTTACATATAAAGTGCACCTCTACAACCTACCCAAAGACAAGTGTTTGACAAAAAAATCATTTCCTTTTTTTCTATTTGTGTTCAGTTTCCACGTGTGAGAGACACAAGCTTTACGGGAATCACAGCAGAAGAGTGTAAATTATTGTGGTCAAGTAAGAACAAATTTCAGCCGAGCTCGATGCCTTGCTTACTGGTCACGGTAACGTTTCATTTTATCTGTTTTTTTTCTACATTTTTCAGGTAGTGTACAGCAGACAGAAGATGAAAAAAAGAGTTTGTGGAAAAGTTTAACAGAGAGGTTTTCCTCCAAGTCGCCAGAGGATGTTCCAGAGAAAACGCCTGAAAAATAACATTGTATCTTTTTTGTAATAGAAATAAAAGATCATTTCTTTCTGTTTTGTTAGTCGTTTTCATTTGCGTTAACTACAGTGGCAAGACAAAATATGGGAACCCTGTCCAAATTCCAGCCTGTGGAGTGGCCAAGTCAAGAATCTGGACCTCAACCCCATTGAGAGGCTCAACTCGTTACTAATTGTTAGGGTTCACATACTTTTTCCAGCATGTAATGGGAATGCTAACATGTCTTCAATAAAGAAAAAATAAAAACATTTTTTATGGATTACTTGAGAAGGATGTATGATTGTATTGTTGTGACTAAAATTATAATTAGAATACATTTTATGACCAATTAATGCAGAATGCCCATCGGGTTCATCTACTTTTTCTTGGCATTGTATGAAAGTGCAGTGCTCAATGTTCCCTCTAAGCTGCGCGCGTGCGCAATTGCGCACTACTCTCATCTTCTCCGCGCACAGCAAATCATATGGAGCGCACAAAATAAAATCATTTTTCCCCCCTATGATGGCGCCGTTCACGTGGCCCGCCAGTGGCAGTAGCTCTGTCCACTCTTACGTTTTTCGTGTTTTACAGCCCTTCTATCTTTTTTTAAATTACATTTTAATATTTCTTAATACTGTGTGTGTGGTTGTGTGCGTGTGTGTCTAGTATGTGTGATCGTTTTGTCTTCAACCTACACAATGGACTATAGTAAATGGAAATTAGCCCTCGGCTACAATCTTACATATATATGTTCATTAACATGAATATGAATATGTTCAATAATATGTGCTATCCCTTATTAAATACATCAAAGCAAAATTATGGAAAAATATTGCATATAAATGGAAACTTGACTCAAGTGACACATTCAGCAGAAAAGTCATTTGAATGAGAAGTGAGAAGGACAGATGTGTAAAATAAGGTAAAATTTAAGTCGGATTTGTGCATATTCTAATGGCATTTATGAAGATGTTTTATTCATAGATATTTTTTCATTCATTGTCTGAACCGCTTTATACACTTTATCACTCGCAGGGTTGCTGGAGCCTATCCCTGGTGACTTTGGGCCAGAGGCGGGGGACACCCTGTATCGGTGGCCAGCCGATAGCAGGGCACAAGGAGACGGACAGCCATGCACACTCAGACCCATACCTAGGAGCAATTTTAGAGTGTCCAATCAGCCTACAATGCATCTTTTTGGGATTCAGTAAATGTTCGAGCAGTTATATTGCTAATTGGGTTTAACTCATGTTAAAGTTGCCCTTCAAGATAAAACACATTCAATTTGGAACTAATTTAAATTGCTTCTTTGCAATAAAGTATAACAATGTTTTGGCAATTGTGTTTTTTTATTAACCAAAATTAATTGTATTCATTTATACATATATGGGACACTTCATACAAAAGCGAATATCCATGGAAAAAGTTTTTTTTTTTTTACATTAAGCATGATTTCCTTGAATGTGTTTTGAACATGCCCCATATTGCATTTTAGCTGTTTTGATATGAGGGCTCAATATTATCATACAAGAGGCAGACAATATTTCTATCATTACTTTCAAAAAGTAAAGTAAACAAAAAAAATCAATTGAAAAATATCATGTTGATCATGTGCAAATGGTTGATTCTCATAAACAAGTCTGAAGCAAATCGTCCTGCCTCCAACACCAAACTCTTAGTGCAAATAAAAATATATTCCATAAAGCAAAAACATTTTAAAGGCCCCAGAACAAATGGATTCATATTTTGAATGCTGATGTTAGTTTGAGGCTCATCAATATATTTATTTTTCCTACTCTTCTTTTTTCTCAGGGTTATCTCTCCAAATGCAGTAGTTGAGTGAAGTAGCCAAACATAACCAAGCCAGGTAGGGTGCCATTAGTAGAGTGGCTGGTCGACTGATGGAATACCAAGACCACATGGTGGCGCCCACAGTACCGGTTAGAAGCACAATTTCCATCAAGGCCTGAAATCAGATGGAAGAGGTTATACATAGAAAATAAAAATGATGGGGAAAAATATAAGATGGCTGAATACCAGTTTGAGCTTGTGTGCACCAAAGAAGATGGGCGTCCAGGTCCAGTTGAGTCCCAACTGCATTCCATAGAGTCCCAGGGGCAGCACCGCCTTCTCAGAGAAGCCTCCAAGTTCTTTCCACACCAGGTAGGAGCCGTACCTGTGGGAAGGAAATCCAGTTAGCAATACAGTAACACCTTGACAATTTAGAGATACGAGCATACGAGACAGCCAGGTGGCCGAGACGCGAGAGGCTGCTTATAATTTCATTTTCGCAGCATCTCCCTTGTGCAAAGATCTCTACGAGCACTGGGCGGAGCGTTGCATTTTTTCGGTGCTTTTTTTGTGCGTTAGTCAGTACAGAATTAAGGGAAATACAATGGGTCCAAAGCAAGCAGATGCAATGAAGGGTAGTGCAAGGAAAAGGCGTATGATGAGAATCAATATTAAGCACAAAATAATCGAAAAACATGAGGTGTACGTGTGACGGAGCTGGCTCGCCAATACGAGAGGAGCACCTGGACAAGTTGACAAGTGGTCGTGCGTTATTCTATTGTGAGGACATTTGTGTGCGTCATTTTCGGAATATTTTGAAGGGAAGACAAAAGCAAACAAGCCTAGATAGGTTCCTTTTAAAAACTCCGGTGAAGTGAAGGTGGACGCGAGGGAAAACGAGCCAAACAGAAAGAAGAGAAGTAAAAAAAAAAAAAAAAAAATTAGAATCACATTTAGTGTAAGGTAAGATTAAAACGTATTTTTAAGTGTGTCTGTATCCTAATCTAAGTTTATTTAAGTTAAATTTATGTTTATGTTATGTTACGAGCGTGTTGTCTCTCTCCCCTCCGCATTGTACTGAATAATGTCTCATTTTAGTATTGAATGGTGAATCAGAACCAATAAAAATGTTTTTCCATTGTAATATCCTGTTTTGGGTGTTTTTTTTTCAGAGGGTGGAAACGAATTAAATTGTATTTAGTTCTATGGGAAAAGTTGATTTGAGATACGAGTAAATCGACATACGAGCTCGGTGCCGGAACGCATTAAAGCTCGTATCTCAGGGTATTACTGTATTTCAAAATGAAGCATTAAATAATACATCCATCTTTTTTAGACCTATCCTCAGTCATTCACTGTTAGAAACTCTTTTATAGAGATATATATCCTTGGCTGTACTTGATGCAAATAGGTGCGTCCACATGACATTAGTTGAAGTGAATGAGATATGAATGGACAGCCAGAAAGATTACTGTGGATGATCCTCACCCCATTCCTGTGTACAAGCAGGTCCACACCACAGGGAAGGCAGCATTGGGGGGCCGCCACGATGGTTTTTGCAGGGTGGGGTACCATGTCTTTACCTCTTTTCTAGTGATGTAACCGCCATAGAACCCCCCAAGGTGTGGTAGGGCGGTAAATCCAACCAACGGTAGCCACATTTCCTTAAACATAAGAAATCCCACATGCATTATAAACACAATGATCTTGTTTTTCCCCACAGGCCTATCCCAGTTGAAATGAATTGGACATTTATTGCTGTCAATGGCAGCGAATTGGGTGATAAGACTTAAGTGACCACAAGAGTCAATAAAAAGATTTAACTATTTTATGCCTGATTTACATTCAACACAGATGTGAAGTATTGGAGGAATACTGTAATTTCATAAATATATTAATGATAATATTTAAAAAAAGGAAATAAACAAAACTGTTAATGGAAAATCTTGAAATGGTAAGTACAATGACATCTCTTGCATTTTTAATTAATTTTATATATGTTCCAGTCCTTATTTTTCATCTTTTTTTAAGTCAGGCATTTTTCAATGTTATTTAATTTTTTTTTTTAATATTATTGTAATTATTTTTAACATGTTGCTGTATTTGTTAACCCATCCATTACCAGCCAAGATATATGTGAAGTTAAAGGGGGAATTGTTGTGCTGGTAAATAAAAGAAAATTTACGTAAATATAAGTATTATTTAAAAAAAAAAACATCAATTGACGGGGATAGACGTCCAATCCATTTTGATTGGGAAAGGTGAATGCCTCATTGCAATCAATGAGTCAATTCTAAATTGAGGCATCAATGTGTTAAGTCATAGATAAATAATTGAATAAAAACATATTTAGCCTCCAGTATAAAGAATGAGACTAAAGTGTTAAAGAATTTGCTTCACAAACGAAACATCGGGTTTGATAAAAATGATCCAATTATGAAAGTCCCTGCAGAACAGCACAAAAACACAATTAAAGTGTTTTAAGCAATGAATCCTTTGTATTCTGACATTAGGCGAATCGATGATTAATCACTCAGCACGAAGTCCATTTTATTTATTTATTTTCTAGCTTTTTGTTTGACTTACCGCTTACTTGCGTAGTTGATCAAGTGCAAATCGTTGCTTTAAGTCTGGTCACGTAATTACAAACGCGAGAGTTTTGCATAAGTCGGGCTGTTGAGTTATGATATAAATGTCTTTAAAGGGCAGGGCTGCCTTATCTCAACTGTCTCCAGTCACTCCCTAGCTAGCGTGTGGGCAAAGACGAACACATTAACAACCAATAATACGCTCTCGCTCTCTGTCTTTCCGGTTTGGTCATAGCCGTAACCTACGAAGATGAGTACAAACGACAGTCTACAACGAGATCAACATCTTCTTGTTTCCGGTTTGGTCGTACCCGTAGTTCACGTTACGCAAAAACACTTCACTGTTAATTTTCTTCTTTTGTATAAAATTTCCAATTTTAAATCTATTAAAGAATTATTGACTGTAACATTAAATAACTAATTCGATTTAATACGAATGAATGAACAAAAATATATGTCAATTAACCCTTTACAAACAGTACCACTACACTCTTACTTTTCTTTAGTATTAAATTTCCAATGTCAAATCTATTCAAATAAATAAAACCTTATTGACTGTAACATTAATTAACCAAAGGGCGGCCAGGTGGGGCAAGTGATTAGTGCGTCGGCCTCACAGCTCTGGGGTCTTGGGCTCAAATGCAGGTCGGTCCACCAGTGTGGAGTTTGCATGCCTGCGTGGGTTCTCCCCGGGCCTGCGCGGGTTTCCTCCAGGCACTCCGGGTTCCGCCCACATTCCAAAAACATGCATGGTAGGCTGATTGGACACTATAATTTACCCCTTGGTATGGGTGTGAGTGTACATGGTTGTCTGTCTCCTTGTGCCCTGCGATCAGCTGGCCACCGATTGAGGGTGTCCCCCGCCTCTGGCCCGGAGTCAGCTGGGATAGGCTCCAGCACCCCCCGCGACCTTAATGAGGATAAAGCGGTTCAGAAAATGAGATGAGATGAGTTAACTAATTCAATTTAATACGAATGAATGAACAAGACACAGGGGGACAACCCGAATCAGTGGCCAGCCAATCGCAGGGCACAACGAGACAGACAACCATGCACACTCACGTCCATACCTAGGGGCAATTTAGAGTGTCCCATCAGCCTACCATGCATGTTTTCAGAATGTGGGAGGAAACTGGAGTACCCAGAGGAAACCCACGCAGGCATGCAAACTCCACACTGGTGGACCGACCTGGATTTGAGCCCAAGACATCAGAGCTGTGAGGCCGACACACTAACCACTTGCCCCACCTGGCCGCCCTTTGGTTAATTAATGTTACAGTCAATAAGGTTTTATTTATCTGAATAGATTTGACATTGGACATTTAATACAAAAGAAAAGTAAAAGTGTAGTGGCACTGACTGACCTGGATTTGAACCCAGGTCTCCCGATATGAGGCTGACGCGCTAACCACTCATCCCCCGGGCTGCGGCATTAATACCCATCTTATCCCATCTCATCTTTTCTGAACCGCTTTATCCTCACCAGGGTCACTAGGGGGTCCTGGAGCCTATCCCAGCTGACTCCGGGCCAGCGGCGGGGGACACCCTGAATCGATGGCCAGCCAATCACAGGGCACAAGGAGACGGACAACCATTCACGCTCACACTCATACCTAGGGGCAATTTAGAGTGTCCAATCAGCCTAGCATGAATGTGGGAGGAAACCGGAGTACCCGGAGAAACCCCATGCAGGCCCAGGGAGAACATGCAAACTCCACACAGGTGGACCGACCTGGACTTGGACCCAGGAACCCACAGCAGTAAAGCTAACCAGTCGCGCCACTGGGCCGCCCGCCATGAATACCCATGATAAGTTTTCCCACTGAATTTTAAAATGTATGAGTATTTGAAATCGATCCACTTTAAGCATTGAATGGCTTTGAAACGAAGGACTATTTCTAGCTAAATCAGCCTGATGATGGCCGGCTGCGTGGCCCCTCCCACCGCCTCCCCAAGCCGGGCACACCTTTCCGTACCTCCGCGGTCCTCCAGCATCTTCCCCTTCTTGACGGCTGCCTCAAACTCGTTGTCTGCCCGTCAACTTTGACCCCCAGCCGCACGGCAAATGTCATTCTGCCAGCCAGCAGGGCCCGTGCTGCAGTAGTGGCGGACGTCATACGGGGGGAATGAGCTGGAGAGGAGGGAAAAATAACAACATTATTACGACTTTCACCGCATCTCGGCTCGACGTGTCCGCGGGCCGAGCTCCACATCGCCATCGACCCGACGCCGCCGACACCAACCCGGCCGCGTCCGCGCGCGCTCGGCATTGGAAAGAGCAAATTGACGGTGACAGACATGTGAGTAGCGGAGCGTCGTTTCTCCTCCACTTTGCTCCTGCTAGGTGCTATTGTAGCTGTATACGCCGCTGCTCACTGCGCGTTTTAGCGTCCCAGGCGGCGTGCTTTTGGGGAGCTCAACGGGGGGCTAACGGGGCGAGCTGGCCGTGGAGGGTGGATGGACAGAGGGGCTGACGGAAGGATGGAAATCCCATGGAGCCCTGGCATGGGGGAGAAGAACAAGTGTGTAAACGTAGCTTAGCGTTGCAGAGTTTCGAGTGTGGGGATAGACAGTCAGATGTGGAGGCCTGGCCCAGAACTCTCAATGCGGCGGGGGGCGCGTGTTTTGGTGGCCGGGCCGAGGAGCACCTAAGGTGGGGGCTGCAGCGTGACCACCCGGGCAGATGCGACGGTGCTTTGGTGGCTGGTGGAAAAGAGGTGCAACATTGTGTCTGTCTGTCGCTCGACTGTTCACATAGTGATACACATGATTGTGTAGTTTGCTCTTTGTTTTATGGCACAGTAGAGATTCTTGAGTTTTCAAATGCCCACTTGCACTCTGAACCACGTTTGGAGTCGTTTACTTTAGCATCTGCTGAGTCAAGACCTGAACTCAGCCCTCTTTGAGTGGAAGGACTAAAAATACCCCAAAATATAACAAATGGTAAATTTGTCATATCCTGTTCCTCGTTGGCAATGTAGGGTCATGTTTTGACTCGCTACTTACATTTCTCATCTCATCTCATTTTCTGTACTGCTTTATCCTCATTAGGGTTGCGGGGGGTGCTGGAGCCAGGGGACACCCTGAATTGGTGGCCAGCCAATCGCAGGGCACAAAAAGGTGGACAACCATGCACACTCACCCATACATAGGGGGAATTTAGAGTGTCATCAGCCCAATGTGCATGTTTTTGGAATGTGGGAGGACACCAAAGTACCCAAAGGAAACCCATGCAAGCCCGGCGAGAACATGCAAACTCCACACAGGTGGAATGACCTGGATGTGTGGGTTTTCTCCAGGTACTCCAGTTTCCGCCCACATTCCAAAGACATGCATGGTAGGCTGATTGGACACTCTAAATTGCCCCTACGTATGAGTGTGAGCGTGAATGGTTGTTTATCTCCTTGTGCCCTGCGATTGGCTGGCCACCGAATCAAGGTGTCCCCTACGTCCGGCCTGAAGTAAGCTGGGATAGGCTCCAACACCCCCTGTGTTCCTTGTGACAATATGCGGTGCAGAAAATGAATGAATGCATGAACAAAAAGTGCTTTAAAATGGTGTCTAGGCTTGCCAAAATAACATGTAAATAGAGAATAATCACTATACGTATAGCCTCTGCCTTTTTTAACGTGCTTAAAGGTCTCTACACTAATCGAGCTGAGTGATTAGCGTGTCGGCCTCACAGTGGGGGTCCTGGGTTCAAATCCACGTTGGTCCACCTGTGTGGAATTTGCATGTTCTTCCCAGCCTGCGTGGGTTTTCTCCGGGTACTCCGGTTTCCTCCCACATTCCAAAGACATGCATGGTAGGCTGATTGGACACTCTAAATTGAACCTAGGTATGAGTGTGAGCGTGAATGGTTGTTTGTCTCCTTGTGCCCTGCGATTGGCTGGCCACCAATACAGGGCCTCAGGCTCAAACTCAGCTGGGATAGGCTCCAGCACCCTTCGTGACCCTAGTGAGGATAAAGCAGTTCAGAAAATGAAAATGAATAAAATGAGATCTCCACACTAGCTCATGTTCCCACTTTCATAAACCAAAGATGTTGCTGTCATGCAATGTGGTGCCAACATACTGGTGACAAATTAGGGTTCAGTGTCTTGCTCAAGGACACTTCAGCAGCGGGCAGGAGTAGCCAAGAATCAAACCGTTGACGCTCTGGTCCCAGGAGGACTTGCTCTACCAAATGTGCCACAACGCTTACTTAGAGGTAAAAAGAAGTTATGATAATTTTCGACACTGGAAATATATTTTACACTATTATCATCAATAGGTCATGCCATGACGAAACTCTCTAATGAAAATTGCCATAAACAGCCAACCAGAACAAGGTTTTCCTAGAAATAATACCACCTGCAACCCCAACGCTGATGCGTGACAACTACAAAAACCTTTAGGTCAACGTCTATCGGTAGCTTTTCGGCTAGGAATGTCCGCATCAACCAGACAGAGAAAATCCAGAGGGAATCCTTTGTTTTTTGTTGTCTCATCTCATCTCATTTTCTGAACCGCTTCATCCTCATTAGGGTCACGGCGGGTGCTGGAGCCAATCCCTGCTGTCTCCGGGCCAGAGGCAGGGGACACCCTGAATCTATCTATGCCCAGTCAATCGCAGGGCACAAGGAGACGGACAACCATGCCCACTCACACTCCTACCTAGGGGCAATTTAGAGTGTCCAATCAGCCTACCATGCATGTCTTTGGAATAAGGGAGGAAACCCACGCAGGCCCGGGGAGAACATGCAAACTGTACACAGGTGGACGTGAATTTGTACCCAGGACCCCAGAGCTGTGAGGCCGACGCGCTAACCACTCGTGCCACCGGGCCGCTCGCAAGGTTTAAATTTTTCTGCAAATTAGCTGCACATCTTATGGTTGTTACAATTGCCTGGAGGTATTACCATTAATCATGATGTCTGTGGGAATCTAATGGGACTTAACTTTGGATTTTTTGTTGCATAAGTGTAGTGGAGTTGAGGGCAGCACTGTGAACTTGTGCTTAGCACATCTGCTCCACATTCCTGAGGTACTCAGGCTTCCTCATGCGTTTAAAAAAACATGATTGTTTGTCTTGTTCTGGTGTACAGAGTCCACAGTATAATGTCCATGTTTTGATATACATATACATATATTTTAACCAGTACCAATAAAAATATCTACTTAATATATGTATTTGAAGCTGAAAAAATAACATCGCTCCTCGTGGCAATTAAAATGAAGTAGACGTACCGTCTATCTTTAAATTCTATGTGGTGGGCTCAGCTTTTGCCATTGCGGTGGGAGGTCTTAATGTCGGGCAATCCCGTTTCCTCCCACATTCCAAAAACATGCATGCCAGATTCACTGGAGATTCTAAAGCTCTTTCAGAATTTAGACTTGTATTGGAGTCCGGTAATGTTCCGGTGTTTACTCTGGTCTCATTCATGTGTGAATACAATGACTTGGGTCAATTGACTCGGACATTAACTTAAAATTTACCACCCTGCGACTAAGTCAAAACTCGGGATCATTCCCACGTCGTTTACGTATGAATAGAGCAGGTCATTTTCTGCTTCAAAATTCAGTGTGGTGGCATAACTTATGTGATTACACTACATGTCCTCTTTTCCTCACTTTAAGACAAAATAACATTTTACGAACAGTAAGCAAATAATGTATTCACTAAAGATGGAAAACTCGATCCTACAACTGTTCACTGATCTCAGGGCTTAGGAAAGAGACTGTAACAATTTAAACAGGATATAGTGTAGTGTGTGTTTATAGTGTGTTTCTTTTTCGCTTTTAAATATAGTGTGAATTTGTTAAATAAGTCGATCGGATCGGTACAGTGAATTAGGGAAGGGGACTTTTAAAATATAAGATAATAAAAAAATCTATCAATTATATGCAAATGAAGATTTGAGCAGTTCCACAAAATGAGTCCAGTGTTATTGGACGAAGTCTACCTGGGTATATGCTGGCTCACGGCTCTACAGTATGTGGAAAAAAACGGGATTCACTTTTATTTAATTTTTTTTATCCCATAAGCAGTACTGAGAATGCATGTATGAATGAATGTACAATATACGTATATGCTGTATGAATGAATGTCCTTGCATTTTTAAGAGTTAGGTTATTCTGGATTCTCCCACAATAACATGCATAGTAGGTTCAGTGAAAACTCAAAATTCTCCCTAGGTGTGAATTTGAGTTTGAATTGTTGTTTGTCTATACCAGGGGTGGCCAAATCCGGTCCTCGAGAGCACCTATCCAGTCTGTTTTCCATATCTACCTCCTCTACCACACCTGAATCAAATGATCAACTCATCAGCAAGCTGTCCAGAAGCTTCATACCGATCCCAATTATTTTATTCAGGTGTGTTGGTGGAGGGAGACATGGAAAACAGACTGGATTGGTGCTCTCGAGGACCGGACTTGGCCACCCCTGGTCTATACAGTGCTACCTCCACTTACGAATGCTTCGACATACAAAATTTTCAGGTTATGAAACCTTTTGATATGCAAAGGACTGTTCCAATATACGAAAACAAGTTCCAAGTTACGAAATCCCCCAAACATCAATCCATTTCTGATATCCGTTATTTTATTTTGAAATTGCCGCGGTAGTGTTGAGTCCTGTTTGACAGCCTCCCTACACTCCGCTGACCTCACATTCGCTGTCTCACAACAGGAACTCTCCATGTTTTTTTTTTTCCAATCATGGTTGAAACAACTTTGTTCTTTATTTAAAATTACTGATGATGACTGAGATAATGAATCGGGCCCTGTTATGAATCCATGATTGATTGATATTACAAGACAATATGGTGGTAACCCACCTACCATCGCTACGATATTGAGAAGAAGGAAAAAGGAAGCATCAAATGTGACGACTCGTTGGCATACCTTGTCTGTACTGAACGATGAGTTTGACAGATGGTTTCTTCTTTAGGTAGAGGAGGAAGAAATTGTAAGACCTACAGTGACAGTCGATTATTTCTGGAAAAAAAGCTATTTAATGCTGGGTTGTTTTGAATTCATAATTCGAAGGATGTGTGTTTGTGTGCTTTGCCTAACATTAGCTTCCTCATTACACTTCGAAATCTAAAATGTTTGTTATCAATTTTAATTCATTTTCCATACTACTTATCCTCACAAGGATTGCTGGGAGGGCTAACTATGGGCGTCAGATTGGGACACCCTGAATTGGTGGCCAATCAATTGCAGGGCACAATGAGACAGACAACCATTCCTGGTCACACTCATACATAGGGGCAATTTAGGTGTTCAACCAGTCTCCATGAATGTTTTTGGGATGTGGTAGGAAACCGGGGTACCCGGAGAAAACCCATGCACGCCTAGGGAAAACATTAAAACTCTCTACAGGAAGGTCCGGACCTGTGATCGAACCTTCGATCTTAGAACTGTGGGGCCTGACGTACCAACCACTCTTCCACCGGGATGCCCTATTCATTTTAATGTTATTAAATCATTTTCTTATCATTTTCTCTCACGTTTGTGTATTTCTCACATCTTTCATACAAAATTGGGACTGAACTGAAGAATTTAAGTATAAAATACTGCTCTATTTACGAAAAATCCAAGTTATGAAACAAGTTCTGGAATCAGTTCATTTTGTAAGTAGCGGCACCACTGTACGTTCCTTGCGATTGGTTAGCCAACACTTCAGCGTTTATCCGGTAGGCTGCAGCTCCTCCGTTAACCTAGTGTGGACAAGCACCGCAGAAAATAGATGCATGTATTTTTTTTTTTTACCTTTTTAAACTATGAGGGAACAAAAGTCTACAGTATTGAAGAGGATCCAGATTCTCATTGAACTTCATTGCTCTTTGCACTTTCAGGGGCAGGATCATGATGCTTCTGTTGAAGATGTCTGTCCAACAAAGCGAGTGGCTTGTGACAACCACGAGGCCCAGAAGATCCTGGGTCTGAAGCGTGCACCCCTTCACACCGATGGCCTGGACTGAGTAAGATGCTGTCTGCTGATAGGTTTGTGTTATACACGGTCGTTTTGTCGCTAATCCTGACTGGGTTTGTCTTGTCAGGTTTCAGCTGGCCTGCTGAAGCCATGGGGAGCTGTTGGAGCTGCCTGTACAGGGACCCCATCCGAAACAACCATCTCACCAAGTTTAAGGTTCATCCTTTGTCCCTCATTGATTTATAAAACATACTGATAAGGGAACAATAATTATCTTCTGGCCACTGTGTACTTTTGTAGGTGAAAAGTGTCTCCGCAAAAGACTAAGAAAGTTGTTCATACTGAAATCGTATTCACAGTCGTCCTTTTTTTTGGTATAGTGTTTAAAATAATGATTCATATCCATGAACAAAACATAACTTAGTCAATAACTTTCTCATAATTATTTTATACTTTGGACCTCTACTGTTATTCACTCAAAATTGACTCAATTACTCCTGGTATATCTCATGGCTCCCTCTTGTGGCATCTTGGTGCCAGTGCTATATTTCAAGTAGGTGTGCTGCTCACTCTAAAATATTCCTCGACATTCACTTGTTGGGACTGTAACTCTTGAATGCGATTAAACTGCAAGTTCCTCCCACTGAGCCATTAATAGAGGATGCACATCTTACCTTTTTTGCTCATTGCTTATTTCCTGTGAGCAAAAGACAGAATTTTGCAACAATACACCACCATACCCACCCCACCATGACCAACTTCAATGACGACAGACCCATAGCAGCTCTCCTGTCTGTCGTCTTGAAGTGGTCCAAGCGACAACATTAAAGCCTCTATCTTTCGACCCCGGTGCTTCACGTAAACTCCAAACCGAACAACGGCGGACACAATTGCCCTGACAGTTCGCGGAGGGCTGAGCCATACAGGAAACAAGAAGTGGTTTGTAAGGATCCTCTAAACTACATCTTTGCATTCACCACAATCATCCCAGACATATGAGTAATAAACTGAACAGTTTTCGGACCCTGGTTCAGACACTTCCTCACCAATCATCCACAACCCATCTGATTGGGCCCCCACCTCACCTACACACTCATGCTCAATTCCGATTCCCCTTAGGGTTGAGTGCTGGCTGAGTCCCTGCTGTTCAACCTGTGAACATATACTGTGTGACTGCTATGCCGCCCCACCCTGCCCTACCCATTACCATCATCTAATTTGCTAATGATGCCACCGTGGCTTTTAGACAGGGATGAGACAGTCTACAAGACTGAAGTTGGGAAACGGTCTGCCTGGTGTTGTGAAATCAAACCGACACTGAATTTCCAGAAAACAAAACCAAAAAAAACTTATCATAGTACAAGCTTGAGCCCCCTCCTTTTATTCAATTGAGTACTTTCTCCACCTCAAGCTTTCTAGGCTGCCGCACCTCCAGTGACTTCTCCTTCTCCCTCAACACCAAGTCCTTGGTGTAAAAGGCCAGCAGAAGCTTCCCTTCCTCCTGTTTTACAGGAGGAATAACCAAAATTGCTGGCCTTCTACCACTGCTTGTTGAAGAGTGCACTAATTACTGCCTGACTATGTGGTACATGGGCTCCACTATTGAGGACATAGTGTGTAGAGCCCGGCTTTGAATTTTTTTTAGATTCGAACCTTATTTCATCCCGTATTCGGGAAATTTCCTTCTTTGCAGTAGCAAGAAAGTAGCAAGCACAGACACAGAAGACATTGTAGACCTAGGTAAAAAAAAACTGGAGCCACACACAGGAAGTCCACAAGGTGGGGACTTTCTGCAGACTGAGACCGGTTAAATATGCAGACCACCTACGTAAGAAATTGCAGGATATCGCTGCCTCGGAAAAATCAAGGTCACAAACAGGTGGCCCCCCAAAGCCGTCCACAACCTCTTTGACCTGCTGCTGGATGGCGCTACAGGTTAACTACCACAGATGAATGCACACTTTCTTTTTCTGGTCCTTACAGACCTCAAATAATTTTTTAATAGATTTAACACAACTCCACAAAAGGACATTATCTCAAAATTACCTTGCCTAAAACATTTGTCATTGTGTAGCCATTTTCATGAAGCACATCTGTGCAATTTGTTATTGTGTAGTTGAACTATTGTTGTTGTTGTGTTGTGTCGTGATTGTCTTGTATTTTCCTGCAGTGTACTTTTAATTTCAGAACCTCACTGTGAGCCATGGCTATTCTATTTTATTCTATTCGACTCTTCTGCACTTCACACAAATACTATGGGCACTCTGACTGGCACCTGGGCACCTCTAAATTTCGACGAGCGATAGAATGTCCTGGACAAATGTAGTGTTATAAGAGGGTTTTGTCTGTGGCCAGAGCCTAAGCTTTTTGCAAAATTCTGCTTGCTGCTATCTTGTGGTGTCTTTAAACCAGGGGTCTCCAACTCCAGTCGTCGATGGCCCCTATCCAGTCTGTTTTCCATGTCTCCCTCCACCAACACACCTGAATCAAATAATCAGGATCGTGATCAAGCTCCTGGACAGCTTGCTGATCATTTGATTCATTCATTGATTCATTACCACACAAACCTTTTTAGATAGGTGCCAATTACACTCAGATTTTTCACATTTGCGGCAGGTCTCAGTCCCTTTTCCCGATCAATATTGGTCATTTTAAATACCGTATTTTCTCGCATATAAGCCGTATTTGTAACAAAAAAGATGACTTGATTCAAGTGTACAGCTTATATGTGCACAAGACTTGCAATACTCTTTTTCACCTGTAGAGGTCGGCAAAGTAACATTTAGTATTTGTTGGTTATTTTCTGTTTTGCAGTAAGAAAACAACCATTACTGGATGAATTTATTTCTTATATTGACCCTTATAATGTGCTTTGGTTTCATACAGTATCTCAGAAATACCACGTGCGATGATTTTTATTAAGATTTCCCCTATAAAGTAACACATTTGTCCACCCTATTGAAACTATTAATATGGAGGCGACAATTGTGAATCGGAGTGGCTTATACACGAAAAAATGTAAAATTCAACGATTTTAAGGCAATTTTAAGTGTGCAGCTTATATGCAGGGGTGGCTTATATGCGAGAAAATACGGTATGCCTTTATTCCCTTGCTGAGCCTTACTGGATTTATTTTGTGTTGGTCTTGGTGCTTCAGAGACCAGCATATGCTGGCTATCTTAAGAGTTTAGTCTTAAATTTAGTCTGTTCTATTCAAGGTTGTCAACGTGGACGATGAAGGCAATGAGCTGGGCTCTGGTGTCATGGAGCTCACCCAGACCGAGCTCATTCTTCATACGCGGAAGAGGGACGCCATCAGGTGGCCGTACCTCTGCTTGCGCCGTTACGGCTATGACTCCAACCTGTTTTCTTTTGAGAGTGGCCGCCGTTGTCAGACTGGACAGGGTGAGTAGTCTTTATTGTTTGCCACATGTTTATTCTCATAGAAACACAATCATCTGGAATAATATATAAGAATACTTAGTAAACATGTCTGTGTTTCCCAATGCATATTAGCATCAAGCTTCCTTCTGGATTTGAATTATTGCACTAGAAAGCAAACCATGGTTAACAGGATGGTCATATAAACTTACTCATGTCAGGTCTAGGCAGTCATAACTAATAAGAAAAATATGACTGATATATTTTGGTAGATGTTTCATTTGTTACGCTTGTATCAACAGTTATGTTTGTGACTCAGCAGGTAAAGTATGTAAAAAACATGCGAAAAACTTCAGAGCCTTCTCAAAAAATCAATTGATATATGTACAGGTACAACAAAGAGTGATATGCACAGCGAAATAAGGTTTTGGTCCAATTTCAAATTGAGGTTTTAGTATGATCAAAATGGCTGAAGTGTTATCTCATCTATTTTCTGAACCGCTTTACCCTCATTAGGGTCGCGGGGGGTGCTGGAGCCAATCCCAGCTGTCTCCGGGCCAGAGGCGGGGGACACCCTGAATTGGTGGCCAGCCAATCGCAGGGCAC
This sequence comes from Stigmatopora argus, assembly GCF_051989625.1. NCBI lineage: Eukaryota > Metazoa > Chordata > Actinopteri > Syngnathiformes > Syngnathidae > Stigmatopora > Stigmatopora argus. Next base: position 16,043,234 of record NC_135392.1, on the reverse strand, counting down.
AAGGAGACAAACAACGATGCACACTCACACCCATACCTACGGGCAATTTAGAGTGTCCAATCAGCCTACCATGCATGTTTTTTTTTTGGAATGTGGGAGGAAACCGGAGAACCCGGAGGAAACCCACGCAGGCCCAGGGAGAACATGCAAACTCCACACAGGCGAACCGACCTGGACTTGAACCTCAGCCTAATATTACTACCCTATTTTTCGCACTATAAGGCCTATATAAAAATATAACATTTTCTCAAAAGCCGACAGTGCGCTTGATTAAACACTCAATATTGGTTAATGATTGTTTGAAATTCACTTCAGCACAGCTCTATCAAGTTGATGCATACAACACAACTCCTAACTATTACTACTTCTACAGCTCTATCTAGTGGATGTATGACATTATTCCCTACCACTGCCACTATTACTAACATTACCCCCACCACCTTCTGCGTTTGATAATCTTGTGCGCCACATATGTGAAACAAATTTTAAGATTGGCCATTCATTGAAGGTGTGCCTATAATCCATTGTGTTTTATAGTGTGAAAAATATGGTATATTAAACATTTAATGCCAAAAAGCGATTTTTGAACAATTTGCAATGATTATTTCATGATAATAAAACTTTGAATCGCCAAAGATGTTTGCTGAAGGATTGATGAGAAACTAACACATTTGAAAACGTTCATTTTGGTCTTACCGGTATAGCTCTAAATCTCACTGTGCGACTTCTAACTCATTTTGCTGTGCCATGTCATATACAGTCTTCCCTCGATTATCGCGACTTCACTTAGCGCAAATTCAGTTCTTTGTGATTTTTTCCTGCAATTAACTATTTTAAAAAACATTTTTTTTTAAAAGCTCATCAAAATGTGAAAATCCACGCTGAAACTCGCAAGCGGAAGCCACTCCGCTGTTTTCCGCTCGCTACTTGGACTCGGCACTGAAGAAGAAATAAAGTAGTTATTATAAGGGTGATCCTACTTTGCGATTTTTCGATTATCGCGGCCATGTTTGGTCAACATTAACCGCGATATTGGAGGGATAACTGTATGTAGTTTCTGTCTGTGTCAATTTAAACAGGTGCATGGTGCAGGTACCTAATATTGGGGGTGTCCATTTAATATTTTACCACTAAACACATAATAATTCATCCATTAGATACTGTATAATATGTTTTTGTACACTTTGCTATATAGCCCTGGGTGTCATTTATCAATTTTGATGTAAATAAAGAAAATCTGAGCATTTATCTTCAGTGAGAAGACAACATCAGGCTGGTTAACCATGTTATTGTGTTCCCATGATTAGGAATATTTGCATTCAAGTGCTCGCGGGCTGAGGAGATCTTCAACCTGCTTCAGGAGCTGATGCAATGCAACAGCATCAACGTGGTAGAAGAGTCCATGATGATGTCTCGCAGTGGTCACACGCCAGAGATGGAGATGTCTCGCACTCCACAGACCCCCAACAGTGAGTCATACGGCCACATAGATTAACATACATTGTTAATATAAGATTTCAACTTTTTCCAAGAGGAGGAGTTGATTGATTGTTGGTCAACACAGCAAAAAAAAACCCTCAACTAATTCAACTCGGGGACATGCTACCTTAGGGCGGTCCTTGTAAAAAAAAAAACTAATGGTCGAGAGGGAAAAAGAAAATAAATGAAATAAAAAATGATCTTAGTATAAAATCCTGCCCTGAAAAGTAAATGAGAGAGCTTTTTGTATTCAGTGATGCAATTTGTTCTATATCAACTTGTATACTTACACACAAAATAGAAACCTGATGAAAAAGAACCTAAAGCAACTTTAAATATAACAATATTTTTTTAGAGACATACCTTGTCCTAGATTTCATTTCTTTCTTGACATAATAATTTAACTCCTTAAAGATGGCCACTTTTTAGATTATTATTTATAAATACCCTGTGATGTAATCAGACTTATAGTGGATGAGAATGTAACAGATTTGATTCCAACAAGTTTGGTCTTGGGACCAAGTCCAGTCTCAAGTCTGGCAAGATTACAAAATGCTCATGTACCACAGACTAATGTTGGGGAATCACTATGCAATTTTCACAATAATTAAAAAAAAAATGGTTCCACAAATTCTCTCGCAGCTCCAGCATTCCCCGGGCCGGCTTTTCCCAACGGATATCCCGTTTATCCAGTCCGGGGCGATTCGTCCCAGCCTTCCCTTTCAGAGGATCATGGACATAATCTGATGGCTTTGGAAGACCAGGTTAGCCGTACAGCGATTGCGCTTCTGCCTGCCTTGTGCTCCCCAATCAGTTTTGACTGTAACTCTGCCTTGTCTATTTCCAGACCCACACTTATGTGAACACTGTTAGCATGGAAGGGGACCTTGCCATGCGTCACTGTGTGCACTCCCTCCCCGAGGTGCGGCCCGGCACGTTCACCGAGGCGACCCGTGTCGGGGGACAAGCGAACGCTCAGTCGAACCTGCGCTGCTGTCCCCTCGAGGAGCATCAGGACCCCCAGGTGTTCCTACAGCCGTCATCGCAGGAGGTCAAGTTCATGTTGGGCCCCACTCCGGCGCAGCGTCATCTATTGCAACGGGAGCACGAGAGAGAGCGACTCACTCACGGCCCCCGCAGCCTTCAGCCAGTAGAGGGCGCGACTGGCTCGGAGACGGACGGCGACAAGCCCTCCGTGCACATGTGCAACCCCCTTTCCTATCACCATTTCCACCACCATCCGCACCGGCACCCGTGCCACGAGCACCCGGACAGCTGCCAAGGCGGCGAGCTCACCTACGAGAATATCAACGGCCTGCGGAGCGGACGGAAACAGCGTCTGAGTCCCAGCAGCGTGTCGCAATCGGTGGGCTCGAGCAGCAGCAGCAGCACCGGGGACAGTCACTCCCACGCCCTACTGCACCCGCACGGTTCGACCTCGCTCCCCTCGCCGGGATATGGCTGCGAGAGGCCCGCCGGTGCGGGTTACCGCCGTACGGCGCTGCTCAATTACGAGAACCTGCCCTCGCTCCCCCCCGTGTGGGAGTACAGCGCACTGCAGCGGGACGACGAACAAGAAGAAGATGACGACGACGCGGACGAGGAGGAGTACGAAGAGGAGGAGGAAGACTTTGACGAGTACGAGTTCTCGGAGGGCCCCGACACGTCCAATGGGTACCACCCGGACGGGCGGGGCATCCACAGAGACGCCCTTCAGAACTACGTCAACACAGAGCAGGTGCAGCCGCCCAGGCTGCGGCACAGCTGCCCCCCACATCCACGACCGTGTCAGCCCGACAGAGGGGGGCGCATATTTAGCTTTGATTTCCGCAGACGCTCGAGGTCAGGGGTCGGCGTCTGCGAGTACGGCCACATGCCTCCGTCACGGCAGCTGAACTATATCCAGGTGGACCTCGAGGCAGAACCTCCCTGCCAAGGCCTCAGTGGCGGGGCCGGGGGCGGAGGCGTACAGCCACACCAGCGCCTACCGCCCCCGAAATGTGGCCCGCAAGCACCCCGGCGCAGCGAATGCTACGCCGTCATCGACCTGAAGAAGACGGCGGCCATGTCCAACTTGCAAAAAGCTCTGCCCAGGGATGATGGCACTTCCAGAAAGACTCGCCACAACAGCACTGACCTGCCTCTGTAAACCGCGTTGACCACGAAGAGCAGACATGACATGACAGACAGCAGATAAATGCCTCATCCTCATTTTAGCACACGGCACCCTTCCCATCCATCCATTCCGACTGTGGAGCCGACTAAAACAGTACAGGTACCACCACCATTAGAAACCCACTGTATCTGTGCGAATGAAAGGGAACCTCTTAGGGAAAAGTTTATGCTGTTATTTATCCACCGTAATGCAAAGTTCTTTGCAAAATTTCACTTTCAAGTGCATATACCGAGTGAGCATGATGACACCTGCTGTGCAATTACAGCCGAGTCATCCGTGTGGAGTGGAAGCATCCATTTCTATTGTGCAAGTGAATTAGGATCCCCAAACCATTTCCAATCTATTGTTGTGTTCGTGTACTTTGCCGGATTGCACCATCCACGTGACAGTCTGTCACTTCCACCACGTGAGAGTGCAGACACGTATTGAGGAGTGGCGAAACATTTATTTTTCAAAACATTTCTGGCCACGGTCCGTACCCTGCGGCTAATGGTAACGGCTTATTCATTCATATATGCCAGTAGTAGAGCAGTTTGCACACAATCCTATGGAATTGTATTTTGGGGGGTTGGGGGAGAGTTTTGACAATCCCTAAAAAAACAAACAACTGAGGTTGTTTTTGGAGAATCCAAGTGAGCTGAAGGGACCAGTAGCACAAGTGAATGCAGTGAGCCTCGTCCCTCTCCAAAGTAGCATATCGCCCTCCATCGCATCTTCATCCACAGTGTTTGATAAATGCACTTTTGAATCCAGACACATGAAGACACTGCTTCTTTTAGCATTCACTCCACCTGAGCCGCTAGTTTCTCAACGATCAGGAAAAAGTACAACAAAAAAGCATTTTTAGTCCTTTTCATTTTCGCCAGTAAACATCCTCTGTAACCTCACTGAGTGGCTTCATGCCGAAAATTGAGCAGATTCTAAACTCTGCCCATCATCAGGTATGAATGATTCTCTCGGAACCTATTTAAAGTTATCATTTTTTTGATCGCAAACACTGGTTATCCTCAACTTAGTAATTTATCTATTTATTGATTTATTTATTTTCCTTATTTATGTCGATTTCCAATATTTGTCATGTGGCAACCAGCATTTTTGTTCTGTAATCCAGTTCATCTGGAGGTAACCAAAGTTTTAGCTTTGATGTGATTCTATTTTAACAAAGAGAAACTTTATTTTAAGTGCCAAAAAAAGAAAAAAATATCTATTCAAATCAAAGGTGCCAATTGTGGGATCTGAATAGGGCTCTCAAAATGTTAAGTGTTGGGAAGCAAGCTGGAAAGAGAACGTAATTCATCTTTTTATCGATGGATTCCAGCATTTTTTAATAATGCACATTTCACCTCATCCATCCATCGACCACCATATTGGAGTGATGCATGGAAATGTTTGCTGCTACATATACATGCAGATTACATTCAGACAGTGGCCCATGTAAAGGGACTACCATCGTCTTTATGAGAACCTTCTGTGTGTTTGCAATGCCAGATATTTGCGCATACATTGTTAGCTGCGCAAAGTAAAATGGTCATGTTTTATGTCTTACAGTGGAAATGTATAGAAGTTCATAGGTTTCCCCTTCCTTTTGTCCAACATTTCATTTATTTCGGTGATTCTACTGACAAATTAGATGAAGGCAAGACTCACCCATGCATAACCTTTAAGCATATACATGATACATGCCTTTTAAGCCTTTAAATGTGATTGTCTGTTTTATGCTAACAAATTATCTCTTTCTTAATTGTCTCAGCTCTCTAAACCTCTTTGTTGATGGAAGAAAATTCAAATAGTGCAATGCTTCCCAACCGTTTTGGAGCTACTGCACTTTTTTTTTTGCATTCCAAAAATCTCATCAGCTGAAAATCTTCTCATTTCGAACTGTTACCAATATTTACAGTAAAGTAATTCTCATCAATGTTTTAGCAACAGGAATCAAAGAAACACAAAAAAGTACTATGTCCATCATATTTCAATTTTAATGGTGTAATATTACAATTTTTCTCCCAGAATATTACAATGTATGACCTGAAAATTGTTCACTTCACACCAGTATGCCGCGGGAAACACAAATGTAGAACACGATACATGCTGTGACTGAAATGACCCAAAAAAAGTCTGTGCATCCCTTTCAATACCAAGATATTGTACTATAAGAAAATTAGATTACAATTATTCATTCATTTTCTGAACCTATCCCATACTTAAAACTGGAACGCCTATGGAATAACATGGCAGAGCTCAATTAGGTGATAGTACATTTGATGTTTTTTTTTTTTTTTTAATAATCACTTTCAAATTCTTGTTAAATGGAACAACACAGCTGCCAGAATATAACGTACCTCTCATTAACTCTATGTTCAAGAAGGCTTTTCTTCCCTTTTTTATTCTAGGTTAAATGATTGGTATACACACCATAACATATACTGTGGGACAAATAAGTATTTAGTCAACCACCAGTTGTGCAGATTATCCTACTTGAAAAGATTAGAGAGGCCTGTAATTGGCAACATGGCTAAACCTCAACCATGAGAGACAGAATGTGGAAAAAAAAACCAGAAAATGACATTGTTTGATTTTTAAAGAATGTATTTGCAAATCATGGTGGAAAATAAGTATTTGGTAAATAGGAAAAGTTCATCTCAATACTTTGTTATGTACCCTTTGTTGGCAATAACGGAGGCCAAACGTTTTCTGTAACTCTTCACAAGCTTTTCACACACTGTTGCTGGTATTTTGGCCCATTCCTCCATGCAGATTTCCTCTAGAGCAGTGAGGTTTTGGGGCTTTCGTTGGGCAACACGGACTTTCAACTCCTTCCACAGATTTTCTATGGGGTTGAGATCTGGAGACTGGCTAGGCCACTCCAGGACCTTGAAATGCTTCTTACAAAGCCACAACCTTTGTTGCCCTGGATGTGTGTTTGGGATCATTGTCATGCTGAAAGACCCAGCCACGTCTCATCGTCAATGTCCTTGCTGATAGAAGGAGATTTTCACTCAAAATCACTCGATACATGGCCCCATTCATTCTTTCCTTCACACAGATCAGTCATCCTGGTCCCTTTGCAGAAAAACAGCCCCAAAGCATGATGTTTCCACCCCCATGCTTCGCAGTGGGTATGGTGTTCTTCGGATGCAATTCAGTATTCTTTCTCCTCCAAACACGAGAACCTGTGTTTCTACCAAAAAGTTCTATTTTGGTTTCATCTGCCCATAACACTTTCTCCCAGTCCTCTTCTGGATCATCCAAATGCTCTCTAGCGAACCGTAGACGGGCCTGGATGTGTACTGGCTTCAGCAGGGGGACGTGTCTGGCAGTGCAGGATTTGAATCCCTGGCGGTGCATTGTGTTACTGATGGTAGCCTTTGTTACTGTGGTCCCAGATCTCTGTAGGTCATTCACTAGGTCCCCCCGTGTGGTCCTGGGATTTTTGCTCATCGTTCTTGTTATCGGGGGTGAGCTCTTGCATGGAGCCCCAGATCGAGGGAGATTATCAGTGGTCTTGTATGTCTTCCATTTTCTAAAATTGCTCCCACAGTTGATTTCTTTACACCAAGCGTTTTACTTATTGCAGATTCAGTCTTCCCAGCCTGTTGCAGGTCTACAATTTTGTCTCTGGTGTCCTTCAACAGCTCTTTGGTCTTGGTCATAGTGGAGTTTGGAGTGTGAGAGACTGAGGTTGTGGACAGGTGTTGTTTATACTGATAATGAGTTAAAACAGATGCTATTAATACAGGTAACGAGTGGAGACCTTGTTAGACCTCTTTAGAAGAAGTTAGACTCTAATTTGGAAATAAATTCTTTAAAAATAAAGATTTTCTGGGGTTTTTTCCCACATTCTGTCGCTCATGGTTGAGGTTTACCCATGTTGCCAATTACAGGCCTCTCTAATCTTTTCAAGTAGGAGAACTTGCGCAATTGGTGGTTGACTAAATACTTATTTGCCCCACTGTATTCCCACGTGCGATTTTTCGAATGTTTACGAATATTTGGGAAAAATGGTTTGCATTTTAGCCTGGCAGTCCGGTTCTTTTCTTTAGAGCAAGTCAATTGGATTCAGGTCAGGTGAATGAACTGGCAGTTGCATAACATTCCACTTCTTTGCGTTAAGAATAGTCAATGGTTGCTTCCTCCGTTTGCTTAAGGTCATTGTCCAGCTGCGCAGCCAGGTGGCGTTCAATGAGCTCTGAAGCATACGGATGAATACAGTAAGAGCGGATTGTTCAGATTTTCCAAAACACTTGAAGACTTAATCCTGCTGCTTTAGTCAGCGTTCACATCAAAGTCAATTTAAAGAGACAGGTGCAATTGGCTCACACATAACCACCTGCATTGGACAAAATGGCATTCAAAACTGAGTCATTTTTTTTAAATTACATTTTGCTCACATCTAAAACAAATCAACCAATGGAACAAAGTACAAAATTGGTTCAAAATAAGCCTTTATATTTTAAATTATTCTTTATAAGGGATTGTCTCTTATTTTAGAATGATGAGATTAAAAAAATAAAAAATAAAAAACTAGAAACCAATTGCCCATGACCAATAAGGTGACTAAAAATGTGTGAGTCAAATTCAAATTATTGTCGTTACTACCCTCTTCACCATTACTCTGATTAGAATTGAAATTGAAAGTTTTAGTTTTAGCTTTAGTCATTAAAGCACAGCTGGGTTTTTTTTTTCCATTTCAAAGCCAATGTGTGTGTCTAAAGCCAAATGGATGAGAACTGCATCCCAATATTTATGGAATAGGTGTATGTCATTACACAAGTGCAAAAATGTAAAAAATAAAATAACTACAAAAACTAAAATAAAAATACACACTATAAATATTTAAAAAAGTCACCCCTCAACTACTACCAGCGCATGTTTTTTTTTAATTCTACTAATACACTGTGGTAGTTTCAGCTACTTTGCCCTACATTCCCATCACAAAAGCCTTAAAAATTCTAAAACAGAACTCAGAGTTTTTTTTTTTAATTTTTCTAATAGCCAACTCATCTCTGTTGGGATCGCTGTATATGTTTTATTGGAAAGATGTTTTCATCTGCAATAAGTGGTTTTGTTTGTCAAACGTCATGTGAAGTAGTAATCTGTAGCGCTATGAATTTCATGTTATCTAACAACTTGGCTATTATGTCAATCTGAAGTTTTATATTATTATGTTCATCTTTCAGCCTTTATCTTATTTTTTATGATTGTATGATTTTTATGTCAGTTTTCATTTACATCTTCAGTGCCATAGATTGGGACAGGTATTCCCAAATTTATGATTGCTTGTCAGTTTTAAGCATTAGTTAATGTCCATTACATTGTTGCCTTCAGATACTACAGTTAATTTGTACTTTGAACATGCTCACAACTCAAAACACTCCAAACTAAAATGAAATGTAATTTATCATTTTAAGCCTTACAACAAGCAGAAACAAAATACTCAAGTGTAACGTGCTTTTAAATGAAGGGCCACGACAAAATTGTATTTTATAAGAGTATATATTAATGATTATTAAATCAAAAGTAATTCATTTTTGCTTCAATTTACGTGCTACTAAGACTTAAAAAATTAAATCTGGATACTTTTGAAATGACCACACTACTCTGCATTGGCTAAATCCTTGTCAAATGGTTTATGCATGTCTTTTCTTTATTCCTAACATACGATTAGATTAGCTCTAGTCAGTTTTTTGGACTTTTTAGGCGTGACCGGACGTTTGGTCGAAAGACGTTTGGTCGACCGGACGTTTGGTCGACCGAACAGTTTACTGTTTGGTCGACGAATTATGACAGAGTTTACTCTTGATATTTTGATATTAGATATTTAGATATTAAACTCACACTATCTCTCTCATGATTATAATTTTGAGAGCTGGTTTCAACAGTAACAACCCGGCGACCAGACGTCCGTTCTACCAAACGTCCGTTCTACCAAACGTCCGTTCTACCAAACGTCCGTTCTACCAAACGTCCGTTCTACCAAACGTCCGTTCTACCAAACGTCCGTTCTACCAAACGTCCGGTCGACCAAACGTCCGGTCGACCAAACGTCCGGGGACCAAACGTCTTTCGACGAAACGTCCGAGTACCCTTTTTAGGTAGATTCTTGGTAATTTTGGACAAAATGGTTGGCCGAATAACTCTAATTTAAGAGTAGGGTTCTCAAACTCTTGGTGAGTTTGGGCCACATTTACAAAAAGATTTCCAAGCATGACAGAAAAAATACATGCGATCCAGTCTTCCCCATTTTATGAATAACAGTTGTAAACACAAACAGTTCTCCAGAACATTGGTGACCTTCTTCCTTCTCACATCTCACTGCACCTTTCCATTTTCCTATGTCTAGTTAATAATGTCGTTATGTAATTTCTGAGATTGTAAATTTCTCCAATGATAATAATACCCATCGGGGTCGGTGTCAACCCAACTAAAATACCACTAGTGTGCTTGTACAGGTTGAAGACTGTGATGAAAAGCACACGCCTGGCAAACTCCTGACCGCCTGGTAAATGTAAACCCGCATTTAATTAATCAGCCTGGATTTAAAAAGACATAAAAAAATCAGGCCCAGAAATCAATGTGTACAATCTGACAATATACATACCAAATTTCATTGTGATTTGTTTACGATTCACAGAGAAATAGATAAAAATGATAGTGTACACAACAACAACAACAACAACAACATGAGCGTCATGAATATCTCGAAAGTTTTTAAGCCTCTGATACAGTTATTAACCAGAATGTCATTAAAGGAGCTGCAAAATATAGGCCTGCCAGTCTGCAGACCCCAGCTTTATGTATAAATAATTTGTTTTCGATTTTTATTTTTAAATGGGCTCACCAAGACAATCCCTGCATGTTGTTATAATATAAAACTTTATGCATCACTATACATTGAGCTAGGCCCACTAACCAGAAGGCCACAATAATAATAAAACATAAAACAGACTCTCAAGCAAAGCCATGTGGTTGTTTTAAATGCTATATTGTTTGTTTTATTTTTCGTTTGACACCGAACTGGTAGTAGCAATAAATCCTTTTTTTTTCTCTTGAAGATTTCATCAAGCAGCGCTACCCAAATCTCAATTAGAAAAAAATATTCCCTACACAAGTTTGTACAGGACCTCGAAAAATGATTAAGTCCGGTCAGAAAGGCGTTTGTAATTTAGCTCTTCAGCTGAAACTGTTCTGGGAAATTGCACTTGGTCACGATTGCTTGTGAAATAATGTCATCGAAATGTCATCCATGAGTGTAATGTATTCATAACATCACAACCCGAATAGCGACAACTCCCCTAATCCGATGACTAAGCGAATTAACAGTTGAGTTGCACACACGCGATCTCACATAGCGGATCTGTCGATGACAGCTGACGCCATCAAAGCATGTCACTTCACAGCCAAACACTTGCGTGTTGTTTATGCCTCAGGCATCTGACACCCTGAAGCCCCCTCCGTCACAATGGCTTCTGCCTGTGTTATCAGAAGGGCAAGATAACAACTCTCCTCCCAATTAATTTATCAAGAGGGTTGTCAAACCAAAGGGCTTGCTTTGTTTACCTTTTAAGCGTGAATTGATATTCTCCAGAAATCCATCAAGCGTTTTCTCACTGTGCCTTTCACGTGAACAACGAGGAGGTAAAACATCCAACGCTGTTGGAAAATGAATGTAATGGTAACCGTTTGATAGCTGGGGATTCATTCATGTTTGGTGTTATTCCACTCTCATGCCTTTACTGTTGATTTTCCAAGCAGATTTATTGAGTGGTTTGGAGAATTGTGTCTATCAACACTTTAAAAGGTCATCAGAGGCTAAACAGGTTGTTTGTGTTTGCGGGGCTGTTAACAAGAAAAGGTAAACACTTAAGATGTGATGGTTTTGTTGGAATGCAGTTGGTTAGCCACTCAGAATGGAGGGGTATTCCGAGCAAGCAGGAGTACGCAGGCACGATGTCAGGTTAGATCAGAGGTCTCCAAACTGGTCCTGGAGGGCCGCTGTGGGTACAGGTTTTTGTTCCAACCGATTCAACACAAACAGTTTAACCAATGAGGTTTCTGCTGAAAAAAGAAGCACCTGACTGCAATCCACTGATTGCACTTCTAGGATACCAGATTGGTGGAAAGGTTTCCTCTTACCGGTTGGAACGAAAACCTGCACCCACTGCGGCCCTTTCTGGAATAGTTTGGGGACCACTGGGTTAGATACATCTGCCGTAGAATTGGAGGCAATTGCGGTGTGATAAAAATATATCCTGAAAACAAACAATTGATTTTTTGAATTAAACAGATGAGCTAGGTCATTTGTAGATCTGGTAAAAAAAATCTTAAATCTACATAAAGAAATGCTTAATTCGATCATCTCATGAACCGCTTTATCCTCATTAGGGTCACGGGGGGTGCTGGAGCCTATCCCAGCTGACTCCAGGCCAGAGGCGGTGAAAACCCTGAATTGACGGCCAGCCAATCACAGGGCACAATGATATGGACAACCCTGCACACTCAATTTAGAGTGCCCAATCAGCCTACCATGCATGTTTTTTTTTTGGAATGTGGTGTACCCAGAGAAAACCCATGCAGGCCCGGGGAAAACATGCAAACTCCACTCAGGTGGACGTGACCTGGATTTGAACCAGAAGCCCAGAGCTGTGAGGCCGACACGCTAACCGCTTGCCCCACCGGGCCGCTCCCAATTTATCATTTTAAACTAAATTGTGCCTTTTTTTTCTGTGGAAACAGACAACTGCTTACTTCATCTCAGAGAATAAGGATAAACCTGCCAACCTCCTTGCAGGAATGCCCCTCCTCAAGTCATTTCTCCCAACACTTAAGTATTTTTTTGTACTTATTTTTGGGGTGGAATTCATAATTGAAATCACTCTGTTGATAATTCAAATAGCACTGCTAATCCAAGTCAACAATTTTCCCATTTATGAGTCTTATCTTTTTGATGCAGTGGGCTCTTACCTTTCATTGACTTGCATTTTTCCTCCCAAACTTGTGACTCACAAAAGTTAGTACCAGGGTAACTGTCTACCGTATTTTCTCGCATATAAGCCGTGTTTGTAACTCTCAGAAAAATGATGACTGAATCAAGGGTGCGGCTTATGTGCACAAGATTTACAGCTCTATACTCTTTTTCACCAGTAGATGTCGACAAATTAACGTTTACTATTTGTTGGTTATTTTCAGTTTTGCAGTAAGAAAACAACCATTACTCGATGAATTACTAACTTTCTTATGATATTGACCCTAATAATGTGCCTTTGATTCATACATTATCTCAGAAATACCACATGAGATGATTTTTCTTAAGATTTTCCCTTCAAAGTAACACTTTTGTACTTCCTATTAAAACCATGAATATGGAGGTGAAAATTGTGAATCAGGGGGCAGCTTATACGCGAGAAATTGTAAAATTCAACAATTTTAAGGGATTATACGCGGCGGGTTATATGCGAGAAAATATGGTAAATCTAAAGTGGGAGTTTTCCTGAGACTTTTCAATTTACAGTTGATGTATTATCACCAGCAGATGGCATGTTTTGGGTCTCGCATTATTTTGCAGGGGCGGCGAGAAAGAAAATGGTGATTCCAGCTCCTGTTTGAATATAATGTGTTGGTCGCGATAGCTCAAAAGATTGTCGTTAAAGTGAGATAAGTAGGAGTAAGAGTATAAGTAAGTTTAAAGTAAGAGTTTTGATTATGCAAAATATTAGACATCCAGTGCTACTTGTTGTGATCCCCAGAGACATTTGACAGGGAATGGCTAAATGTGTGCCATAATGGTATGTAAAGGACAGATTTGAACAGAACGGGAGAATGCGTGCAAACATAAAAGTGCAGGAACATGAGCAAACTGTAGCATTTAACAAGTTCAGTCATTTGATCATTGTACCTATATGAATCATCACAAAACTAACATGAAAAATGTGATGGTTTAGTTTTCCTTTGGTTTTTTCCATTGTTGCTGTTTTTTTTCAAGCACTTAAATTGGTAGAAATGCAAAGTCGGGAAATGTGAGGAACAGCTCTGTTGCGCCATACAAAAACATGTCAACCTCATCAAGGCAATTTCATCACGTTGACTTTTGTATCATACTCATTAAACACGGGAACGTCATATTCCTGTGACAAAAAAAATTATATTGGAAAAAAAGTATATATTCTGTATTTTCTTTTGTTGAATTTGATTAATGCAGTGCCATCACCACAAGGGGTGATGCTCTATACATGGACAGGTTTGTGCTGTACATTCAAGTGACACATTTCTTGTGTGTGTGTGTGTGTGTGTGTGTGTGTGTGTGTGTGTGTGTGTGTGTGTGTGTGTGTGTGTACATCGAGACTACAAGATCACCTTCTTTGTTGAAAGAGTGCCAAAATAATGGGAAATAATGTCAAACATGGGAAATAAAAGGGAGGCTTGTGAAGCAATGATTAAATCACTGTGGTAAAGGTTCTTTGATTTGTCTCAGTTAGCAATTAAAAAAAAGTTTATTTATTCAAGTTTGTTAAATGTGTTTGTATTCATCCATGGGTGAATGTCCGATATAGCCATTAGAAGCATCTTTGCTTCATTTTTTTGGGACTCTCAAAAAGGACATAAGGAGGATTTTTTTTCATTGGTTTATTTATTTTTTACCTTCCTTGATCATTCCTCACCTGGATGACTTTTACTTGGCTGCTCTCCACTCAATTGATCATCTCCTAAGAGCATAGTGAGCCTGATCCTTTGGGACTTTTATCATTTATAGACTGTGGATTTGTCCAAAATGTACAAGTCATTGTAATTACTATATTAAAATCATGCCATGAAAATATCTTGTTGTGCATTAAACAGTGTCAACTTTGCTTTCCAAATGTTTTCTGTGAATCTCTACTTTTTTAGTTATAGGGGCTAACACGCACATACTTTCTAAACCACTTATTTTAGATCCAAATGCAACCAGGCCAGTTTCGAAGACTTGGTCTTGTAGTGAATGTTTGTATAATCACACCAGATCACAGTTTGAGATTAAATGGTTCACTTGCTTTGGCCTATTTATTGTTTTTAGAGGAAACATGGAGAAAGGCCAAGCAAGCAAGTTCCTTTCAAAATGATCGTGTAGATCAGGGGTGGGCAAACCAGTCCTCGAGGGCCACCGTGGGTGCAGGTTTTTGTTCCAACCGATCCAGTACAAAGACTTTAACCCATGAGATTTCTGCAGAAAACAAGAAGCACCTGACTGCAATCCACTGATTGCACTTGTAGGACACCAGATTGGTGAAAAGGTGCCCTCTCTATGAGTTGGAATGCAAACCTGCACCCACAGTGGCCCTATGTGGCATACTAGTTTGCCCACCCCTGGTGTAGATAATCACCCATCCTTATCTGAAGAAAACATTTCTCTGTGTGCGGCAGGGGTCGGTATCCCAAAATGTTGAAAGAGCCATATTGGACCCAAAATACAAAAAACAAATATGTCTGGAGCCGCTAAAAATCAAAAGACTTATATAAGCCTCACAATGTAAGGAAAACATGCTGTATCTATACATTAGCCTACTATCAAAAATACTTCATTGGCTACGTATACATAATGAGCCTTCATCATTAAAATTTTTACCTAGGTCTACAATGTCTTGTGTGTCTTGTGTACTGCAACCAAGAAATTTCCTGAATATGGAATGAAATAAAGTTCTAACCTAACCTTAATTTGACAACTTCTCGCGACAGAGCAAACATGCAATTCTTACATATTGGCAAATATTGCAAATGATTTTGTCAGAGAAACATTGAATCCTCTGTTCTCCTCAAATATTTTCCATTTTCATACACTAGTTTCCTTTTTTCTCAATAGTTAAATCATGCAAAAGAATGAAAAATACAAACAGCAAATTACAATTAATCCCGATTTTGTTTTGTGGACATAGGCAATGTTCCCTCTAATTTTTTGTTTGCCTGGGCAGAAAGACAACCTCCCTGAGCACACAGAGTACCGGTGTGAGGAACATCATCATTGCTCGCTATGGGCACACACCAGTATCACACCTGCCATAAGCAGGTGCATGTGTACTACACATAAATGATTTAGTAATAATAAAATGTATTGATTAATATCTATGAATGGGCGGCCCGGCAGATGAGTGGTTCGCGCATCGGCCTCAGCTAAAAAAATAAAAATAAATAAAAAATGACAAATAAAAATGGGGATTTTATTTTGTGCGCTCCATATGATTTGCTGTGCGCAGAGAAGACGAGAGTAATGCGCAATTGCGCACGCGCGCAGCTTAGAGGGAACATTGGACATAGGTAAAACATGTCGACATAGCTTGAAAAAACTGATGAGAATGCACACGTGCTGTAGAAAATGAAGTGAGCAATGCTACTTATATTGCATAATACAGTGGTACCTCGACATACGATCGTAATCCGTTCCGAGACTGAGATCGTATGACGAGGTTCTCGTAACTCGAGCTGACGTTTCCCATTGAAATGAATGGAAAACAAATTAATTCGTTCCAGCCCTCTGAAAAAACACCAAAAACAGGATATTGGATTGGAAAAAATGTTTTATTTCTTCAAATTCCCCATCTATTAACAAAGTAACAAATAACGAGTGGTTTAATAGAAATAAAATGTGTTTAATCTAACTAAAATTGGGCGGATTTCGCCGACGGTAGAGAGAGACGCACAGAGCGGGCGGGGGGGCTTCGTTTTTTTTCCCACACAACGCACTTGTAAACGGAACAAACACTCCACCCTCACGTTCGCTATCGATGGGCTGTTTGCTGTTGTACTATTCCCTTCAAAATATTCCGAAAATGATGCACACAAATGTCCTCACAATCGGATAACACACGACCACTTGCCAACGAGCAGAAGTCTTTTATCAGCGATCGCTCCGCTGTTCATGGGAGCTTTGGGGGCGCTGGCTAGCGGCTCCCTTTCAGCTTGTAGCGTCTGTGGTCACATCCGCTTTGAACGGCCCCTATGATAGAGTTGCTACCGGGGTTGCTATTGCGGGGAGTTGCGAGCCAGTGCCCCTGATGTTCTTATGAGCAGCGAACAAGAAGTAATATAATACTCCTCGTATTAGATAAAAATAACAGGAAATGCAGCAGCTGAGCTTACCCACGTATTGATTGTGGGTAAAGTTTTATTCTGAGAAAGAGTGCCATTGCCTGTCGGCGTTGTGTGCACAAGTATACTTCATTACCCAGAAAGCCCTCTTTTTCCCGTGCATGCGCGTTGTGCATTTCCTGGTCTGAATAACTCATTTGGTGCTCGTAGATATTGTTATACACGAAAGATATGCAAAAAAGCCATGGCCACCGGGGCTTGGTCGCATCACGAAATTTTGATCGCATGACGGGCGAATTATTAGATCGAAATTTCCGTCGTAAGACGAAAATATTGAAAGATGAGCGGTCGTATGACAAGGTACCACTGTAAATGATTTAGACAACGTGCAAAATGAGAAACTTATTTTACTCTGAAACGTGTTCCGCTAAAAACTTGTGTGTTTAGCCGAAGTTACCCCAAGGATGTTAGTGGGAGTCAGAATGTTTGAGCGGTCTAATGCGCTGCATTCAGGTCATAGTCTCCACTGTGGGCGTGGGTTCAAATCCCACTTCTGACAGCCTGATTTAGATGACAAGAAGCTGATCTACACTTAAAAATTGGGTACTTTGTCAACCTTCTGCTAAAAACACGTGCGTTTAGTGGAAGTTAGCCTAAAAACAAGAGTGGGTGTCACAATGGCCGAGCGGTCTAAGGCGCTGCGTTCAGATCGCAGTCTCCACTAGAGGTGTGAGTCCGAATGCCACTTCTGACCGGCTGTTCTAGAAGTCAAAAAGGTGATCTACTCTTAAACATTGGGTACTTTGTTAACCTTGTGTTCCGCTAAAAACTTGTGTATTTAGCTGCAGTTACCCCAAGTATGTTAGTGGGAGTCAGAATGGCCGAGCGGTCCAAGGTTCTGTGTTCAGGTCACAGTCTCCACTTAAGGTGTGGTTCTGAATCCCACTTCTGACAGCCTGTTTTAGATGACAAGAAGCTGATCTACACTTAAACTTTGTGGTAGGGTTATCATTATTATAACTTTGCTTGAAATATAATCATTATATATATATATGTGCTTGCAATGAAGGTTAGTAACATTTAAAATGTAATTTTCAGTACATCTGCTTGCAACCGTGATAAACAACGGGAAGGTCACTCCCCTGTTATTTGGACTTCTCAAAACAATTGTTCACACCGAAACATCGGATCCGGAATACTTTCAACAATTGTTTTGAGAAACATCGACCTCTCACACGGTCGCTCACACCGAAGATCGGAGAACTGTAAATTGTTTTGACAAGCATCGGCGGCTGAAGGTGGTTCATTCAAATTGGGAATACCTATTGGTGAACCTATCACTTTGGGTACTTTGTCAACCTTGTGTTCCTTTAAAAACTTCTGTATTTAGCTGAAGTTAACCCAAAGGTGCAAGTGAGAGTCAGAATGGCTGAGTGGTCTAAGCTGCTGCATTCAGGTCACAGTCTCCACTGGAGGTGTGGGTCTGAATCTCGCTTCTGACAGGCTGTTTTAGATGACAAAATGGGGATTTACCCTTAAATATTGGGAACCTTGTCAACCTTGTGTTCCGCAAAAAACCTGAGGGTTTAGCGGAAGTTAGCCTAAAAATGAGAGTGGGACTCATAATGGCCGAGCGGTCTAAGTTGCTGCGTTTAGATCGCAGTCTCCACTGGAGGTGTGGGTCCGAATCCCACTACTGACAGCCTGTTTCAGATGACAAGAAGGTGATCTACTCTTAAACATTGGGTACCTTGTCAATCTTGCGTTCAGCTAAAAACCAGTGCGTTTAGCAGAAGTTACACCAAGTATGCAAGTGGGAGTCAGAATGGCCGAGCGGTCTAAGGCGCTGCGTTCAGGTCGCAGTCTCCACTGGAGGCGTGGGTTCAAATCCCACTTCTGACAGCCTGGGAAGTTAGCCCTAAAACGAGAGTCGAGTCAGAATGGCCGAGCAGTCTAAGGCGCTGCGTTAAGGTCGCAGTCTCCACTAGAGGGGTTGATTCAAATCCCAACTCCAACAGCATGTTTTAGATTACAAAAAGGTGATCTACTCTTAAACATTGGGTACTTTGTCAAACTTCTGTTCCGCTAAAAACTTGTGCGTTTAGCCAAAGTTACCCCAAGTATGCAAGTGGGAGTCAGAATGGCCGAGCGGTCTAAGGCGCTGCGTTAAGGTCGCAGTCTCCACTGGAGGCGTGGGTTCAAATCCCACTTCTGACAGCCTGTTTTAAATTACAAAAAGCTGGTCTACTCTGAAAAATTGGGTACTTTGTCATACTTGTGTTCCGCTAAAAACGTGTGCATTTAGCCAAAGTTACCCCAAGTATGCAAGTGGGAGTCAGAATGGCCGAGCGGTCTAAGGGGTTGTGTTAAGGTCGTAGTCTCCACTGGAGGCGTGGGTTCAAATCCCACTTCTGACAGCCTGTTTTAGATTACAAAAAGGTGATCTACTCTGAAAAATTGGGTACTTTGTCATACTTGTGTTCCGCTAAAAACGTGTGCATTTAGCCAAAGTTACCCCAAGTATGCAAGTGGGAGTCAGAATGGCCGAGCGGTCTAAGGCGCTGCGTTTAGGTCGCAGTCTCCACTGGAGGCGTGGGTTCAAATCCCTCTTCTGACAGGCTCTTTTCGATGACAAAAAGGTGATCTACTCTTAAACATTGGGTACTTTGTCAAACTTGTGATCCGCTAAACACTTATGCGTTTAGCCAAAGTTACCACAAGTATGCAAATGGGAGTCAGAATGGCCGAGCGGTCTAAGGCGGAGGCGTGGGTTCAAATCCCACTTCTGACAATTTGTGAAGTTAGCCCTAAAATGAGAGTCGAGTCACAATGGCCGAGCAGTCTAAGGTGCTGCGTCAAAGTCTCAGTCTCCACTGGAGGCGTGGATTCAAATCCCACTTCTGACAGCCTGGGAAATTAGCCCTAAAACGAGCGTCGAGTCAGAATGGCCGAGCAGTCTAAGGCGCTGCGTTAAGGTCGCAGTCTCCACTGGAGGGGTGGATTCAAATCCCACCTCCAACAGCCTGTTTTAGATTACAAAAAGGTGATCTAATCTGAAACATTGGGTACTTTGTCATACTTGTGTTCCGCTAAAAACGTGTGCGTTTAGCCAAAGTTACCCCAAGTATGCAAGTGGGAGTCAGAATGGGCGAGCGGTCTAAGGCGCTGCATTAAGGTCGCAGTCTCCACTGGAGGTGATCTACTCTGAAACATTGGGTACTTTGTCATACTTGTGTTCCGCTAAAAACGCGTGCGTTTAGCCAAAGTTACCCCAAGTATGCAAGTGGGAGTATGAATGGCCGAGCGGTCTAAGCCGCTAATTTAAAGTCGCAGTCTCCAGTGGAGGTGAGCTACTCTTAAACATTGGGTACTTTGTGTTGGAATTATTGTAAATAAGTTATCCTGATTTTAGTTTAGACTGTCGAAATGTTAGTTAATAGAATTAGGGGGTCTGCTTGTCTGTTTGAACTATTGTCTGAAGATTGCGGGATATCGGGAAAGATACTGTAAAGGTGTTACCTTGAAAGGGCATATGGTCATACATATGGCAGGAGGAGACATCTTCAGAGTGTGTCAAAGGACTGAGATGCGAGCAGTCCCGAGACCCTCTCATTTTTAAATAAAATAACCTCAATTCTTTGTGTTCTTACTTCTTTCAGATTGGTGATACAAATGTGTGGTGTTTAAACCTAACACTTTGTCAAACTTGTGTTCCGCTAAAAACTTGTGCGTTTAGCCAAAGTTACCCCAAGTATGCAAGTGGGAGTCAGAATGGCCGAGCGGTCTAAGGCGCTGCGTTAAGGTCGCAGTCTCCACTGGAGGCGTGGGTTCAAACCCCACTTCTGACAGGCTCTTTTGGATGACAAAAAGGTGATCTACTCTTAAACATTGGGTACTTTGTCAAACTTCTGTTCCGCTAAAAACTTGTGCGTTTAGCCAAGGTTACCCCAAGTATGCAAGTGGGAGTATGAATGGCCGAGCGGTCTAAGCCGCTAAGTTGAATTCGCAGTCTCCACTGGAGGTGAG